>NW_010555361.1:0-26435 GCF_000687285.1 Phaethon lepturus | reverse complement strand
TATTATGTATATATATAAAAAATATTATGACATGAGTTCAGGACAAAGCAGATCATAATATCTGGATGGAAGCACCAAAGATGTTGAAACAAAGTATACTTAATGAAAGGAGATCTGATATTTGCAAAGACTTTACAAAATGTTGCAAAACCTTAATTTATGAAGCGTTTTCATTTAACAGGTTGTGTTTCCAATATTATACCCTGAACAAGCTAACAAAGTTGGAAGAAGTAGCTAGGCTAAGGAGAGGTTCTGTAAACCTTAAAGGTCTGAACTGGAAAGTCAACTGCTTCCTGTTGCTGCTTGCATCTTTGGGAGGCACTCGGAGATTATGCTTTCTCAGCAGAGTTTCCTCAGCCAAAGATATGTGTTTTTCCATTAGATTGGCTCTCTTGTGGTCTACCTTTTAGGCAGCACCTATTGCACATAGAGAACGGGGCTTTCTGTGTGTCCCAGTTGGTATCCAGATATGCATCATTGTGGTGGGGCTTGCAGAAACAAAGGTAGCAAATGGCATAAACTCATACCCCATGGACTCTACGTGGTGGGTACAAGGGGGCTCTTTCATGTTCTTGCAGATTGTTTACTACTTGCATTCTTTGGCCTTCCATTAGATTTCCAGTGAAAAATTGTTGCACAGCTGCAGCGCTTCCTCCTTCTTTTCAGGTTGTGTCTATGCGACTTAGCATGGTTGATCTTTCATGCTACAGCCTTGAGGAAGTACCTGAGCACCTCTTCTACAGTCAAGATGTCATCTACCTCAACCTACGACACAATTTTATGAGATCAAGTGGAGCAGGGAGTCTTGACTCTCTTTGCAGGTCTGCAAGAATTATTTTTCTTTTACATTTGGAGTTCTTGACATGTGCATCCAGGGATGAAGAGGAGAGGGAGTGTATTGCCCATTCTCTTGGGATGGTAGAAAGATTGATCTTCAGGAAGCTCTAACAAATGAGGGTGCTTGGAAGTAGAACTGAATGGCACAGGCAGGCATAAGCTTCCAGCAATTTACAGTACTTGTTTAACTCCCACAGATTTTTTTTTTTTGTGCTAAGTTTGAGATGAGATGAGCCTTGTGGAGCAATATGCCATTTGTATGGAAAAAATGCAATAGTAATATAAGGCAGCTTGCTAAACAGAACACTTTCAGGTATAAAATAAATGGTGGTGGAAAGCATAATGCTGCTGTTGTGGGTAAGTGTTTGTAGGAAGAAGTGTAGATTTGAAAAAGCCTGTTTTGGTAAGTTCGTAATGTTAATGTGCACTTGGAATTGGCAGAGGGCCTGTGAGACTCCAGCTTTGCTTTGGGAACTTCTAATGATCTGCTTTTAAGAGAGTAGCAGTTGTGTGATGGTATGGAAGCATGATGTAGTCATCTTAGGTAAGTGAAGGAGTCTTACAAAAATATTTTTAAATTCCTGAAAACCATAAAAATCTAGAGGAAGATTAGTCTGTTGATATCTACTGTAGCCATGCTAAAAAGAGTTCAAGGAGTTACTCTATGAATTTCAAAAGCCATTAGGAAGCCTGTGGTGATATTGTCAAATGGCTTTGTGTTTGGAACACATTGTACCTTAAGAAAAATGTATTTGGAGAAACTTTGCAAAACTGCACTTCTTTTGTTTGGATTGGGTTTTTTTGTTGTGTTTTTGTTTTGTTTATCTCTAGGGACCTATTACCAGGTTATTTCATTTTTCTTCCTACATAGTAATGAGATATCTAGGTATCCATGAAGGTGTACAGGGCAAAAATAATTGCTCACCTGTGGGAATTCTTTGCAGTTTCATTGAGAGCCAGAGTCTAGTCTGGTTTTGGTTTAATTCCAAACTTGTTTAAATGTTTTCTAACTGCTGAATTGTAATAGACTCTGTTATTGGAAAAACTGCTTAAAATAATTCAAGATTTTGCTTTCTACTTCTCTCTCCAAATACATTGTATGATGTTGAAAACCATATCGGAACTTTATTTTCTAAAATGCGGTATCCTTGGTTCACAGGATCAGCAAAGGGGCTTGAAATTTCTTTTGACCTTGCATGTAGTCAACAAGAGATCTGACATTTCAGAAACTCGACTCTTTTCCTGGCAGTGACTATGTCTGATGAAGCTGAAATCCTCAAACAAACAAAAGCCATAAAAGAAGCCCTCACTTCACACAATCTTGAATAAACAGGTAGCATTAGGTAGCCCACATAAGGCTGCTCATTGCCTTTTGAAAAGATTTTCTTTCTGAGGTTTTTAGGATGTTTATCAGGTCACAGTCCCAAATGAAGAAACTTGCTCACTTGCTGTAGGTGTTATCAGTGCCCTAGAGATCAGCAATTCCGAACATCAGAATTTTTTGCAGTGACCAGGTCTCTTCCTCTGAGGAAATCTTTGAAATCTCTAGGAGTCTAATTAGCTATAATAATGGAACAAAAATAATTAACTAAAGGGGAAATGTTAAGCAAAGGAAATTAAATAACCTGACCTGTTTTGTTATGTCTCCTAGCTTATGTTTTATGCAACATACTGCCTTTCAAGTATCTCCTTTTTCTGGAAAACATTATGAAGTCTGATCTTCGTTGATAAGTGTATGTGTGTGTGTGCACATACACATATATGTATAAATACACATGTCTGTTACCACCATTCTAGCTAGTTGATACAGAGTTGTACAGGGTTGTTTTGGCAGCAGGACAGGATGTTGCATTAAATTGGGAATGTTTCAGGCCAGCACCAGCTTGGGCTGCTGAACAGAGGATGGTCATCCCGTTGAGGTTTTGTTGCTGTGTTTCCATACCTCTTGGCTGTAATCTCAATATGCCCTGTGAGACCACAGACCAGAACTTAAGGAGCCATAATGATTTCAGGATTCTCATTCCCTATAATATGTGGTTCATGGATACAAATGAATGAGAGTTGGGTTTGCATTCCATTCCTACTTGAGAATATTGGGGCAAAGGAGAAGGAACAGAAGGGGAACTCAAAAGGCTCTTGAGTATTGTTCTCCCCATGGAATATGACAGTCTGCTTGAGGAGTCTCAGACCAAGCTGTGTCATGTACCAGTTTCCCTCCAGCTTTTGGAAACTTTTATACCTCCTTTTGTGTTTGCTTAGATATTGTTGCAGAGGGTTAGATTCTGAAAATGGGTTATGCTGTTGTGTTTAATGCCATGCCTCTTGGGGCAGCTTCTCACTACATGCTGCTAATGACAGAGGAAGAGCTGCTTGGTGTTAAGGACAGGTGCCATAGAAAAAGCCATTGTAGAACTTCCGAGAAAGCAGTTTCATTAAAGCATTTCCTGATTCCAAAACCTGAGAACTGTGGTCAGTCCTGAATCTCTTAAAGTTGAACCAGTCAGTGAGAAAGTTCAAATCTGTAGGTTTATCCTCATTGTTTCCTTCTTTTCCATTATTGTTGTGAAGTTCTGTGTGCAATTTCCTGATTTTTGTATCGTTGTTAGATCTTTGCATCATACAATACCTTCCCGTTAGGAAGGCTGTTACTGCATCTTTCTCTTTGGCTTTCAGTTGCATTACAAGAGAGTCTGTGTCTGCGGCAAACATAAAATGCCTATGTCCTTATTCATATGACAGGGTCCTTTCTCAAAGCAAACAACCCATGTCCAAGTTTCGGATGTGCTCCCTCTTTTAAAAAAAAAACACATCTCCCCCAAGATTGTAAAGCAAAACGGAGAAATATAATGTATCGTTCGTCCAGAGATCATTCCAAGTATTCTGAATCCGAAAAAGGAGTTGCTATAAAAGAGAAAAAATTCCAAAACCTTTCCGTCTTATACTTCAAGACATCTCAAGCTAGCAGTAATATAGCTCCCTCAAGCTAATTAGCCTTGTTTTTGTTACCTGCATTGAAACATTTGCCTCAAAATAAGGCTCCATTGCCTAGCAGAAAGCATGGTAGGTGGAGCAGGTGAATGAACTGTATGTTTCTGAGAAGTACTTCTCTGGTAAATTCACAATTGTCTTATAAAAGTATGATATTAATTTTCCCATTGAATTAAGTTCTGATGGTTCCAATTTGGTATGGGGAGTTTATTACTTGGGGAAAAATACTGTTGTTTTCTGTAGAAAGAGGTAGGAGCTCTTTGAGAAGAACCTCTTGCATATTACCCCAGCCCATGCTCAGTTTCTTCTCTCCATTTGGTCCTAGCACAGGGATAGAAGGAGCTGGAAGAGGCAACCATCTGTTAAGCACAGGTGGGGCCATAGTGACTCTGAGGGCTATGTCAGTCCTTGCGTGGCTGTACCTGTGGTACTGTCTGCCAAGGAAGTGGCACTGTGGACGTGGAATCTCTCCCAAGGACCTCTGGGTACAGGTCCTGGGGCTTCCCAGTGTGAAGTCAGCGCTTTCCTGGTTTTCCCTTTTACAGCTGTGGTAGGCCTTCTGTTGTCCTGAGCTTGAAAAGGGTATTCCCCTCTTCAGATGCATTCTCAGAACAGTTCCAGTTAATGTTTTCAGCTACTGTTTTCCCAAGCTGCATAATTGTAGACTGTTACTCTAAATAATTCTTTGAAGGTGAATTTTTTGAACTGAGTATTCTTAGTCTCCTTAATCTCAGTAACAGTCACTAGGAGGAAGCCTGTCAGGAATCAGGGTAGAAGGTTATTACCAATTTCTGCAGTAAAACTGTGGCACTTGATTACTTTCAGTATTACCACTGAGATGCAAAATATCAGTGACTTAAAACCATATTTGTGCAGAAACCCCCATAATGAGTTAGCTGACTGTATTGCCGGTACAAAGACTTAAAAATTCTGTGTGACTGTTTTTGTATGTTTTTGCTTTGAGGTCACGGAGGTTTGTGAATGAACTAGTATTCTTTCCAACAGGTTTTCTCAGTTGAAGAGCCTGAACCTGTCTCATAATAGACTGGGAGAGTTTCCTGTGTCATTGTGCGGGATCTCTACTCTGACAGAGCTTAATATTTCCTGTAATGGACTTCATTACTTGCCAAGACAGATTGGCAAACTGTTGAAGTGAGTATATTCTTATTATGTGTGGTCATAAACATCTTTGGTGCTTCGGTTGAGCACAGCTGATGTGAAGGTGCTTCATATGAAAGTATGAGTGCTGGGGCAGCCTGTTCTGCTCATGAAGACTGAATGATGCATTTGACTCCAGCCAGAAGGTCAAGAACCAAGGTGTCCAATAAGGTTTGTTTTTCCTTGAAAATGAAGGTATCACAGTATGTTCTTACAGTTGCCATTTTAAGTCACTGGTATATAGCAAGTTATCATTCATCATTTGTGACTTCCTGCCTATTCTACTAGCTATGTAACATATATTAGAGATTAATTAATTTTGCCTATTTTGGAGTGGTCTAGGAAGACACTAAACAGTCAGTTATGATGCCTTGAATCACAGTCACCACCTTGCTGAACTAGAGTAAACATGAAGGCTTCCAAGCATATGAATATACTCTCACTTAAAGTTTAGTAAACTTGAAGCTTTTTATGTCCTCTGTGGGGTATGTGTTTTGGGGGGGTTGTTTTTTGGGTTTGGGGGGGTTGTTTTTGGTTTTGTTTTTTGTTTTTTGTTTTTTTTTACTTTGGGGTGGCTTGCATGATTTCTTGCAGATTTATCTCCAATTTTTATGTAAATTTGAATGCATCTTGTTCTCTTTGCATCTGCTGCAAATCCATGCAAACTTTAAAATAATTCATCTTGCAACAGAAAGCTACCCTGTTCTTCTCTGAGTGTCTGAAAGGACAACTAGAATGTAAAAATCTGTTACCAGTGCCTTAGCATGGTTAGGAATTGTGATTAAGCTGTGCCATAAGTGCCATAGATGTGAATAAGTGCCGTAATAGTGATACGAAATTCCAGTAAATGGATGATGAAGGTGCAGTTGATTTTTATTGTTCCTTATGAGACAGGTGTGTACTGTTACTGCTGTCGTTTCTGGTTTTAGTTTGTCATAGGTCTTTTAAAGATTGTCCAGCATGCTAAGTGAGAAGTTCTTAATTTGTAGAAAACCAAGTGATCAAGTAAATATATTTCATTTACAACATAAGCAAAATACAAATCAGAACTTATGTTAACTTACAATCTTTGGCACAACTGGAAGTTTACCTCCAAAATAATTTAGCAACTGTTTGGTATTGCATGTATGTACATGCAGTTCCAAGCCTATTACTTGCATGATAAAAGTACTCCAGTAATTTTATGTGTATAAGAATGGAATTAGCTGTCAGGTACCCTTAAAAAATAACCACACTGAGACCAGCTAGCTATATGAGGAAATTCACTGAAAATGCTAAATATAATGTTCTCTATTCTTTGATGAATTATTGTCCATTGTCTTTTACTGCTGCAGTCTCCAGACCTTCTGGCTTGATGGGAATTTCCTCACGTCCTTACCAGAAGAACTGGGAAGTCTGCAACAGCTCAGCTGTCTTGGGCTTTCCTTCAATAATTTCTGTGAACTGCCAGCAATTTGTGAGAAACTTGTAATCTTAGACAAACTGTCCCTGGCAGGGAACTTGCTAGAGACCCTGGACCTTGCAGTGCTGAACCGTATGAGTCACATCAAAAGTGTGGACCTGAGGTAAGGGGCAGAGGGGTGGAAACTTGCATACGTATATGAACCAGATTGCTACTTTCCATTTGGAGCAGAGGAGCTGTGTAACTTCTAGTATATTTTGCAGTAAACTAGGTGTAATTTTTTTTTGATTCTGTAGCTTTTAGGGAGTTCTGTTGCTGAGAGTGTGCAGAATTCACTTAGAGAAACAAGGTTGACTGAGCAATGCCTGAAGCCACTGAGTGTTTCCTTTTTTGATATGCTGATAGCTCTTTGATGTCTCCTACCCTTTTTTGCCTCCCCCGAGATGTGATCCTGATTCTTCAGGCTGCCTACAGCAAAACTCTCAGAAAAGGACAAAGAACGTTTTGTCTGTGGCAAGGCAGTCCAGTATCTAGTCTCTGCATTAGCTTCCTGTGTCAGTGCAAAGTAGCTAGCCCTTAGCCTGGCTTCTGATTTCTAGACTGATCTTCAGAATCCCTTAGGCATTGGGGAACGAGTAACATGGTTTCACATAGCAACACTGACAGAGGAGATGTTTTTCTTTGTATTTGCTGCCTGAAATCCCCCATTGCTCCTCTCCTGTTTCGCTGTGCTCACTTTTGGCATTAGCCTTCGCCGGAACTCTTTCCTTTCCTCTTCTTTCTTCTTACTGATGTCCAGTGTTCAGTGTCCTATTTTCTGACTTTGTAACTCTTTATCTCTGTTCTGTTTAGGCTGAACAACCTGAAGAGAGCAACAGCTGACACTCTGGAGGGGAACAGATCTGTGACTTACATGGATTTAAGAGACAATCAGATAACAGATCTGGATCTGAGCTCCTTGGGCAGCCTAGAGCAGCTGCACTGCGAGCGGAATAAGCTGAAAGAGTTGACACTGAGTGGCTTCTCCCTTCGGGCCCTCTATGCCAACAGCAACTGTATGTGTCTCTGCCTTCTTCACCTGCCTTCTTCCTTCAAGCCATGGGAACAAAGGAAAACAGCCCTTCGCCCGCACCCCCCAAAAAAAAAGAGTTACACTGATGTTACAGTAGTGAGACCATATGTGATGGGTCTTCTGGGGTCAGCTCCTAAGGATCACACATGCATGTGTGTGCAGGCTGTGTAACAGGGGGAGGTTGTGGGGTTGAGTTACTGTCCAAGTAATTCCTCTTCCAGTGAGATCTGTTCGGGAGTCCACAAATAGAAGTACAGTTCTCCCTTGTTCTGGTGCCGCACGTGGCAGATGGAGAAACAGGATAGTGAGAAGCTGTAGTACCATATCACAGATGATGAAGCGTGAACTCTGTCTTGGGAGGGATGAGTAAGAGACCTTGAGTATCAATAAAGTAAGACTATGAGTCTTGCTTGCTAGTTAGTCTTGTCTGCTTCTCTGCTGTTTTCCCTCTGAAGCTTTGCAGTCATAATTATTTGCTTTACTTCATCAGGTCTGACAGCTATCAATATTTATCCGGTTCCTGGTCATCTGACATGTCTAGAACTCTCTCAGTAAGTGACTATACACCACAGAATATAAAGCAAGTATCTGGACAGCTTTCCTGTTTTCTGCAGAAATGTTCTGGAGATTTTAAGCTTTTGAAAGAGTTGAGAGCAACTGAGGGAAGGCGCTCTGTCTTCACAGTAGAACTGGAAAGCCCAGTGCTGAAGAATGGTTAAAGTTTCCCAGACCAGACGCCCCTCTGAATCAGTGTGACCTGTCTTGGTGACTGGCTGTCCTTTGGCTGTAGGCTGTAATCAGGAAAAAAAAGCCAAGCAGGGACGACTGAATTTGTGGCAGCTTACTGGGCTGAACGGTGGGACTCTGTAGAGCAGGCATTTAGAGTAGCTGTCAGTGATCTCTGCTGTTGGCTTCGTTGCCTTTGTCTGCCCTTGGAGCGAGCAGCATTGTGAGACCTGTAGGATAGGATGCCCAGAGGACGTGATCACCTTTTGCTTCAGTTCCAGGCTGACGCATGATAGCAGGATAGTGTAGGGTGGCCTGTTCTGCTGATGTCAGTGCTGTAAACAAAAAGCCTGATGATCCTTGCATTGGTATGTTCTAGCAATCAGGCACCAGCTCAGTTTGCATTACACAGCTAGCCATGAGATAAATTCCACATGACCTAGCTCAGATATTGTTCATTTTCTGCCTATTGTTTTTGGTTTGTCTGTCACTAATGTCATGCAGCATTCAAACAGGGTATGTTCTATATGGACTGCTGGTGTCTAGCTTTTCCCCCTTGCTTTTCTCAGCAATCAACTGCAGTGTGTCCCAGACTGGGCCTGTGAAGCAAAGAAACTGGAAGTTTTGGATGTGAGCTACAACCTCCTTGTGGAGCTTCCATCGAGGTCAGCAAACTTTCTTCTTATACAGAACTGAGCTTTCTTCTATGGTGAGCTGACTGGGGAGAGAGAAGCACTGCTATTCCAGTTGCTTTATTCCTTGTGCAGAGATATAATCCACTTACTTTCTCTGTGCAGCGTTGAAAATACTCTGTATTCAAATATTGGGAAGAACTGGCTTCCAAATCAGCTGCTTGAATAACAGGGGCCAGGTAATTTCATCCTATGCTTCTGGCTTCTACTGCAGCTGTTTTCACCTGAAGTAGAATACACTGCTATGATTTATTTGTGTTACTATAGTGTCTGTGAACACAGGTCATAGGTGAGGCCCTAATATGCCTTTCATTGCCCTGCAGAGGTTTCATCTGTTACCTTTCATAGGGAGATATCACAGAGATACGATACAGCTGATCTTAAAGGTAACTTTCACAACACATCATCAGCCAAAGCCTTTCTCCCTGTTTCCCTTTGAGTTTCTGCAGAAATGTGGTAAAAGGGAGCCAAGAACTAATATGATTTTGCAGATATTTATAATGACGTCTCCAAGGTACCAGGGATATCATGGGAAGAAGCAAAGCACAAATGTTCTTAGCCTAACAAGTGTGTTTGTTGGAGGTGTGATTGTAATGAATGAGACACACTTGCAGCCCAGAAGGCCAACTGTATCCTGGGCTTCATCAAAAGCAGTGTGGCCAGCAGGTGGAGGGAGGTGATTCTGCCCCTCTACTCCACTCTGGTGAGACCCAACCTGCAGTGCTGCATCCAGCTCTGGAGCCCTCAGCACAGGACAGACATGGACCTGTTGGAGTGCATCCAGAGGAGGGCCACCAAAATGATCCAAGGGATGGAACACACTGCCTATGAAGAAAGGCTGAGAGAGTTGGGGTTGTTCAGCCTGGAGAAGAGAAGGCTCTGGGGAGACCTTATTGCAGCCTGCCAGTACCTAAAGGGGGCCTATAAGAAAGACGGGGACAGGCTTTTTATCAGGGCCTGTAGTGATAAGACAAGGGGTAATGGTCTTAAACTAAAAGAGGACAGATTTTGACTAGATAAAAGGAAGAAATTTTTGACCATGAGGGTGGTGAAACCCTGGCCCAGGTTGCCCAGAGAGGTGGTAGATGCCCCACCCCTGGCCATGTCCCAAGTCAGGTTGGACGGGGCTCTGAGCAACCTGATCGAATTGAACATGTCCCCGCTCATGGCAAGGGCTTGGACCTTGAAAGGTCCCTTCCCACCCAAACCATTCTATGACACAATATCTAGGGTAAGCTGTATTGAAGTTGAACACAAGGGTGGATTACAGTGAGGCCTGTATCAGCAATAGTGTGGCCAGCAGGAGCAGGGAAGTGATCGTGCCCCTGTACTCGGCATTGGTGGGGCCGCAGCTTGAATCCTGTGTTCAGTTTTGGGCCCCTCACTACAAGAAGGATGCTGAGGTGCTGGAGCATGTCCAGAGAAGGGCAACAAAGCTGGTGAGGGGGCTGGAGCACAAGTCTTATGAGGAGCGGCTGAGGGAACTGGGGTTGTTCAGCCTGGAGAAGAGGAGGCTCAGGGAAGACCTTATCGCTCTCTACAACTACCTGAAAGGGGGTTGTGGCGACGAGGGTGTTTGTCTCTTCTCCCAAGTAACCAGCGATAGGAGGAGAGGAAATGGCCTCAAGTTGCGCCAGGGGAGGTTTAGATTGGATATTAGGAAAAATTTCTTCACCGAGAGAGTGGTCAGGCATTGGAACAGGCTGCCCTGGGAGGTGGTGGAGTTGCCATCTCTGGAAGTGTTCAAAAAACTTGTGGATGTGGCACTTCAGGACATGGTTTAGGGGACATGGTGGCGCTGGATTAATGGTTGGACTTGATGATCTTGAAGGTCCTTTCCAACCTAGTGATTCTGTGAAATGCAGAGAGCAGGCTCACACAGTTAAAGCAGCAGGCATAGGGAATGATCTTAGCAGTGACATTACAATGGTTGTCAGAGACAAGACTGTATACATCAAAAGTAAGAAAAGGATGTAATAAGGATGTAATAATGAGAACTTAGAATTTTAGGCATGCCAGTGGATGAAAAAGACCAAATTTTAAGTATGTTATGCAAAAACAACCTGTAGCATTCAGACACAGAAATATATAGTATAAAAAGAAATCTAAGTCTTTTCCCAAGTGCTGGAATTTACTGTATCCATTGGGGATCTCTTCCAGTATGTCTTTGTCATCAACACTGTACGTATGTCTTGTGTATGGTTAGAACTTTGCCAGCGTTGACTTTCAGCCATTTATCAGGTTAATCCAGCAGACTAAAGCTTAAAGAGCTTCACACAAGGAGATACAGTTCATGGTGAACTGTACATAACTAAGTACAGTTAGTACAGTTACACTTAGTTATCCGAAAACAGAATTGTGTCAAAGTGATGTGCAACAGTGTTGAGTGGAGATATCCAAGCCAGCTCTGGATGAGTCAGCTTGAATAAGGAAATTGGTTTATCTATATTTGAATGGCCTTTTTTTCCCCGGTATAATTAGCTTTGAGAAGTCACAGCATACAGAAAGAAACTGAATTAATTGGCCTGCATGGAGTAGTGCACTAGTGCAGCTTTAGCATTTCATGCTTCAAAGCTGTTCTGTACAGGGCTCTGAGAATATAGTCCCAAATTACCACCTCACCCAAGTTCTAGGCTATGTCCAGATGTGTTCAGATATCCTTTCTCAAAATTCCTCCAAGCAATTCTCTGCAGTTCGTGGGGTTAGAGCCCTTTTCCTTCAGTAAGCACTCAATTCTGGAGAATGTGACAGCAGCCTCAGAAGTAACACGGGAGTGCTAAGCAGCCTGTTAAAGCTCTGAATTTAAGTTGGCACAGGGGAAGCACAAGTGAAAATAGGCATTTAAATCCATCCTTCATGACTTCACTTTTTTGTCTGCCTGAGAGAATGCTAGGCATATGCACACAGACAGACTTGCATCACAAGTTACTAATCTGCAGTAGCAGAGAGGGAAATGTAGATACACTTCCAAGCATTTAGAGTGGCTGAGGCACCTTACCATGTGTGGGTTTTCTGCTTTGTCATTGCTTACATTTTATGGATCAATGTATTTTAATTTTTCTCTGCTGTACCGTCACATTATAATAGATTAATTACTACCCTTTCCAACTCTGTGGATGTGGAGTGAACCAAGCTGATATAGAAAACCCTGTGTCTTTCTAGGATCCTCAGCAGCTTGAGCCTTCGGAAGTTGATGGTAGGGCACAACTGTCTGCAGAGCCTTCCACTTCTTCTAGAACACATTCCACTGGAAGTGCTGGACCTTCAGCACAACCTGTTGACTAAACTCCCGGAGACGCTTTTTGTCAAGGCTCTGAAGTGAGTGGCAGTAGAGAGTGTCTTTTGTCTGCGTTAGCTTTGAAGGTGTAAAGGCTGATAGTAGCATCTGCGTGACTGTCCTTGCAAGGTTCCATTTGCATAAGAGATAATGAGGTGTGTGTTTAATGAGGAGGTAATTCAAGTGCCATGAGGGAAGTCGTCAAGCTGATTTGAGGAAATCAGTCCATGTTACTGTTTAATTACAGGAAAACGGGCTTGCCTACCCCAACAGCCAAACTAAGAATTGGCTTCAGTTGCAAGTGTTTCTAAGATCATGTTACTGTCTGAAGAGCTTTGTCTTTAAAAGTAGTGCATAAATTCAGGTACAAAGGAAGAAGCCATACAGATTTTCAGGCATTACAGCAGAAAGTACATAAGGTCATTGGAGAACAGTGAGAGACACCCTGGGAAATGAACAACCATGCATAACTGTCTTTTCAGACACAAGTCAACCCTTCTTTTAAAGATTCTGAATAAGAGTTTATGTAGTCTGCTTCCACAAGTTTTACCCACCCTCCCCACAGGCTCTTCAGTACTCACTGTTTACTGTAAAATGCTATGTGTATCTGCAGTGCTGTATAGTTCATAAGTCATTAGTAGACTCATAAAACTCAATGCAAGTAGGGATGTTACACTGTGTTGTCTGGCCTCCTGTCTAATGCTGTTTCTCTGTCCACACTGGCATTTGTATAGCTCCTTTTCCTGCTATGAATGGAGTGGTTTAGATGATATGAAGTCTGATTTTTGCACTTGCTATGGTTAGCCTCAGGTACCTGAATGCCTCTGCAAACAGCCTGGAGTCCTTGCCCCCTGCATGTACAGCGGAGGAGAGTCTGAGCATGCTGCAGCTGCTTTACTTGACCAATAATAACCTCACAGATCAATGCATCCCTGTCTTGGTGGGACACCCAAGCCTACGGATCCTGCATCTGGCAAACAACAACCTACAGACTTTTCCCGCAAGGTAATTAAGTAAGGCTGGTGGGTGAGATAGTGCTCACCAGGAGTATGTCATCTGCCTTACCACAATTGTACGTGAGTCAGTGTCAAAGCAATAAAGTGTTGGCAGCGAGTGGAGGGAGGGGATTCTCCCCCTCTACTCCATTCTCATGAGGCCTGGAGCACTTGCATCGAGTTCTAGAGTCCCCAGTACAAGAAAGGCCCCTCCAGAGGAGGGCCATGTAAATGATCAGGTGGCTGGAACACCTTCCCCATGAAGAAAGCCTGAGAGTTGGGATTGTTCAGCCTGGAGAGGAGAAGGCTTCGGGAAGACCTTTTTGCAGCCTTTCAATGTATAAAGGGGGCTTATAAGAAAGGCGCAGAGAGACTTTTTACCAAGGCCTGTAGTGACAGGACAAGGGGCAATGGTTTTAAACTGAAAGAAGGTAGATTTAGATTTGATATAGGGAAGAAATGTTTTACGATGAGGGTGGTGAGACACTGGTCTAGTGAAAGATGGCCCTGCCCCACAACCCTGGGGCGGGGGCTGAACTAAATCTTTAAAGGTCCCTTCCAACCCAAACCATTCCATGATTTTCCAAGTGTAGCTGAAGAAGACTTCAGCTGTCTGTGCATAATGATAAATATACTCAGCCTTTTTTGGTTTCTTAGCATGGCGTGGGGGGCTGTCCTCTGAATCCTTTCCAAATTCTCAATGATTTTGTGGCTATGTAGACAGCAGAACTTGTACACTGCTCTACTGAAAATCATAAGCAGATAATGTTGGTTGCAAGCATCTACTTGAGTTCCCTTTTGGTGACATCTTTTTACACTGCTCTGTTTTGAGTACCTGTTCATCTGACTCGAGCCTTTTTCAGAATCATGTCTCTGAGGATTGTTTCCTCTGTAGTTGTGACTTGTACAAGTTCCTATATGCATTACTTAGTTAATATAAATCATGTGCTCTTAAGTTGATGTTACCAAATAGTTCATATTACTGTATGTTGAAACTAAGATTCCACCATATTTTTTATCTGCAAATTTTACTAGGTATAATTTGGTGAGTGGCTATTAATCACTGATCTATTGACTGTCATTGAATCAAAAGTGCCCCTCCACAAAACCCCACTAGAAGGACTTACCACTGAATTCTTAATTCATTATTACTTTTCAGTATCTTCTGCAATCCCGTTTTGGGGTATCAAATATATTTTCTTTGGAATACAGTAGAGAGCTAGTGCTACATTGGTAGACTTCTGTGTCAGCTTAATTTATAGTCTCATAAAGCCCAGCAAATTCTGTCACATGAGCAGAAAAATATAAGGGTTTTTTAAAATTAATTATTTCAGCACCATTAATTTGATATTGATTGCATCTGTGCAAGCTTTGCCATGATTCTACTGGGTACTGGTCAGGCTAAACTTTGTGTAAATCTGTTTATTCCTCCAAAGTACACTGACACAGCTTAGCTTTTTTTTGCCAGTTTTAAAATTAAGACAGTACAATCTTCTGCTTTAGTTCTTTAGAAATCAGGGATGAAGGGATCTGTCTTGTATAAATCTAAGCCAAGCTTGGGGACGCTGAGCTCTTATTAGATCATCTCTTGGGACTCTTGATTGTCTATCAATAAATTAGAAACGTAGCTCAAAGGTCAGTGTCTATGGATACCTTATCTACAGATTCAGAAAGTGAATATAAGATATAGTATTCTTTTGTTTCTCTTTCAGCAAACTCAGTAAGCTGGAGCACTTGGAAGAGCTGAATCTGAGTGGCAACAAACTGAAAACAATTCCCACAACAGTGGCAAACTGCAAGCTACTTCATACACTTATTGCACACTCTAATGAAATCAGCATCTTCCCAGAGATCCTGCATTTGCCCCGTATTCAGGTATTCTTACATAGAAGGTAAAGAGGTATCAGGGGAAAGTTTGGGTTGGAGAATGAAGAATAACTGCTGGGAGAGGAACTGGAGATCCCAGCATTTTGCTTGGTCAACCTGAGAAGAGGGCACAGAACATGCATTCTAGAGCTGTTGCCTTTCAGAGTTGATCAAAGATGGCTTATCTGTCATTCGTCTTTACCATCTGTCTCTGACTTGGTGCATTTCTGTTCACCATTTGAGACAGTAGGGATGTTATATAGCCAGGCAGGTTTATATATATAGGCCTTCTATTATGTTTTAGCGTGACCTATTCTTTCAGTATTGGAGTCCTGGCTATTGCAGGTTATAAGTATTTGCTGCTTATAGATTGTTCTTCTACTGATAGATCAGACCCATTTTCATTACCTGTTTGTGGGATACAATCAGTAGTGGGGTCATATGATGTCTGGAGGAATAGTGGAGTAACTGATCACATGAGAGAACAGAGAATATTTTCTTTGTCATTGTGCTTTGTTTGATACTGCAGTTTGTGGACTTGAGCTGCAATGAGTTAACTGAAATCCTAATCCCCGAGGCACTGCCAGGTGCCTTGCAAGAGTTGGACCTGAGCGGAAACACAAACCTGGTGCTGGAACACAAGACACTGGACATCTTCAGGTGAGCCATGGAGGTGCCAACCTAGTAGTGACCTGCACAGGGAAGAGTAACCCTTCCCAGGAGGAGAAATGGGATAGTAAAGTGTGTATCACAGCACTGCATAATGTTATTATGTGCCCTGCCTGAGGCAGCTGAAGCTTTTTGTCTTGCAGAAAGGGAAAAGTCTGGGTCCAAATCATCAGAGCAAGCAAACAATTTCTCAGGTGGTATGAGGTTCTTCCAGCTGTCTCTGGCATAAGCAGCCAGACATCTCCAGAAAGCCAAGACCTTAACCTCTTCTCAGTGGTGCAGTTCTCTCCGCAGGCTGCTGTCTAAAACTCTAGACTGGACAAGGCCCTTTGGTCACAAGCTGTTCAGCGGGGTAAAGGAGAGAATGACTTCTCCTCTTCTCTCTCTGTAGTCACATTACTACACTGAAAATTGATGCTAAGCCTTCCCTCACGGCAGACTCGGCACTCACTTCTACCTTCTGGAGTCATGGAGTATCTGAGATGGCAGGCCAAAGAAATAAGTGAGTATTGTGGTCTGCTGGACGCTGATACTTTGTCGTCTGAGGGTCCTAGGCGGAGTGCACTGCGAAGCATCCAAGCAGACTTGTTTTGCTCAAGAGCTCATCCATCCCTCTGTCTCTCCAGATCTCTTGCTAAGTCTTGGTAACTCAAGCCTCCACATTGTCCTTTCCCTCAGTTTTCACACTTATCCCAGGACACTTGAACTTTACTTCCCACCCTAGCAGAGATGCTTTTTCTTTCTCTTGCTGGCTGTGCCTGTGGCCCTCTCCTGAGTGTGGTCAAGGAGGGTTTGGGAGTTACAATAATGAACTGCAGCTGTACATCTCATGAGGCAGTGAATGTAAGGACAGTGGCTTTGTTGCCCTGTGAGAACAGCACTCATGCGAGGTGCCTGATGGCTATGGTTTTGGGGACCATATAATCTTTTGAGACTTCAATTTTGCTTGTATGCTTTTCTAACAGGCTGTGTGTGTCATCCCTGGCACTGGGGAGCTTTGCAGAGGGGGTGGAGGCTGTGTATGGCATGTTTGATGGTGACAAGAATGAGGAGCTGCCACGCTTGCTGCAGTGCACCATGGCCGATGTGCTCCTGGAGGAGGTACAGCAGTCAGACACCATGTTCATGTCCAACACCTTCTTGGTCTCCCACAGGTAGGACAGTGAGCAAGCTGGTCCTGGTGGGACCTGCATAGGTATATCACTTAACGTGTTAGGTGGGGTGAGGCAGTCCTCCAGAATGCCTGTCACTGGAGTCTGGAGCCTTCCTACACGTTCTTCTCCAACAGGAAGCTGGGCATGGCTGGGCAGAAGCTGGGTTCCTCTGCTGTTCTTTGCTATATTCGTCATGATGTGGCTGATCCAGCCAGCAACTTTTCTCTGATGGTGGCCAATGTGGGGACGTGCCAAGCCATTCTGTGCCGAAGTGGAAAACCACTGCCTCTCTGCAAAGTCTTCAGCCTTGAACAATGTTCAGAAGAAGCCAAGAGAGTCAAGGAGCAAAAAGCCATTATAACAGAGGTTGGTTTGGACCCTCTTCGCTTCACCTTCCACCCTCTCATAAAAGCTTGGTATAAACACCGGAGCTCTGCTGCCTGCACAATACTACAGGGGAGAAGATGGCATGAAGGTGTTTGAGTGACATGTCTGTTGCTTCCTGGTCGTCTTCTCTTGCTGATTAGTTATTCAGAATGACATGTTCCTAAAACACCCCTTATGGCCTGAGAATACAGGTACAGCATGTCAAGGATAGCTTGGAGAGAGAAGGAGGAAAGAAAATAGGTGTGGAGCTAAAAGAGGGGAAGGTAATAATACTGTGCATGACTTGGGAATGTGTGGAGAGGAGCCACTGGAAGAACAGAGCAGGGTCTGGGAAGTCATCTTATCTCAAAACCAACAAAATATCTGTGGTGTTTCTTGAAAAGTATGACTCAAGTTACCTCTCTTTGGATTTCTTCCATGTTTTACTCAGTGAAGGTACAGAATTAGTGGCCCTTGAGACAGGTAGAACATGGATATAAAGTGTATTACTGGAAAAATGTTAACACAAAAAAGACAGAGATATTCATGAATTTTCTGCAAAAGTATTAAAATTATTTCTGGAGAACTCTCTAAAAGTTAACTTTCTAAACTTGGAAATAACAGGGAGGTTCCAAAGAACTGGAAAATAGGTCATAAGTGAAGATCTGAGAAATCAGTACCAGTCATATTAGTTTTATGCTCAGTGGGTCTTTTAAAAAGTATCAGGTTGTTTGATAAAAGTGTTTCTGACAGGGATAATCTGTTAATGTGTTATAGTTCTGCAAGGTGCAATATTCCATAGCATTCTGACTAAAAATGACTGAGGAGTCAATGTAGCACGTTAAATGGTTTAAAAACTGGCTGATTCTGAAAAAATAAAAGTGAAATCATTGTCGAAGGAGACTTCCCTGCACAGGTCCTCTGCTTGTTTTTACTAGTTAGCAGCGGCAGCAATGTTTAACACCCAGAGGATATAGAAATTAAGAACACTGAGATAAAATTCAAAACACTGGGGAAGCTGTGTACTCTGTATGCACTGACTTGGAAAAGGGACTGAGGGCTGTGTGCAATTTTCTATCCAGAAGACTAGTGCCAGGCTGACCAGGGGACTATCTAGCAGGAAAAGGAAGGAGGTATTACCTCCAGGTTACAGCAGTAGCATGAGATACCTACTTTGTTCTTTTCTTCCTCAGGATGTAGTGTCCACACTTTAGAATGCAGTTATATGTTAATAAAGAGGGAGATAGTTCAGAAAATACACAGAAGTTATTTAATGTCTGCATAATCTGCCTTGCAATGAGAAAGTAAAAAGTCACTATCTAGCTCATACTGAAAAAATAAGTTTCACGTTAAGACTCATGAGTGAGATTCTCTGTTGAATGTACTGCAGGCAGTCTAGCTGCGCATTTCTGAATAATTGTAGCAAACTATTCTGAACGTAACAAAAAGTCTTGTGGGATGAAAGTGTGTTACTGCCACCATGGGTGATGGTGATTACTGCACCTGATGATGAGATAGAGTGAATGCCTATGCTGTGGTACCTGGACCTAGATCCTTTTCTCCAGTACTGTACCTGTGCACTGGCATTTCTCAAGGCTCCAAACCAGTATATGGGCAGGGGAGAGACTGCTCTCCAAACGATGTTAATAGCAGACCTAATGCTACTGCCTTGTTTCTTTTGTCTGCAGGACAATAAGGTCAATGGGGTGACTTGCTGTACTCGGATGCTGGGCTGCACATACCTGCATCCTTGGATTCTGCCCAAACCCCATGTCAATTCCATTCCACTGACTGTACAAGATGAGCTGCTACTTCTAGGGAACAAAGCTCTCTGGGAACACCTTTCTTACACAGAGGCTGTCTCAGCTGTGCGCCACCTCCATGATCCACTAGCTGCTGCAAAGAAACTCTGCACTTTAGCCCAAAGCTATGGTTGCCAAGACAATGTAGGTGCAATGGTGGTGTGTCTGAACATCAGTGAGGACAGCTGCACATGCGAGATGCATGGCCTCACTCTGCCAGGTCCTGTGGGATTTAGTTCCACCACCACCAAGCCAGCAACACCTTCATATAGCAGTGGAATTGCTTCAGAGTTCAGCAGTGAACTGTCTGCTTCTGAGGTTAGCAGTGAGGTGGGCTCTACTGCTTCAGATGAACACAATGTTGTTGGTCTTGATGGCAGTTTGCTACCACGACAAGAGCGACGTTGCAGCCTACATCCTGTGCCCCCCTCAAGCATTTTTCAGCGCCAACCTTCCAGTGCCACATTCTCTAGCAACCAGTCTGACAATGGTCTTGATAGTGACGATGAGCAGCCTGTGGAAGGCGTGATGACAAATGGCAGTAAAGTCGAGGTAGAGGTGGACATCCACTGCTGTAAAGGAAAGGGCCTGGAGTTTGAACCTCCTGCTGCAGAGTACAGCTCTTCTGCTTCAGGGCCAGAGGATGACTCTGGGCTTGTCCTCATCATTCGTAGACAGAACAGTGTAAACTGCAACACTGTGCAGAGAGGGATCAAGGAAAAGTGTGAACTACAAAAATCTCTTTCCACATGCTGTCTCTATGGAAAGAAGCTTTCCAATGGCTCCATAGTGCCCTTGGAGGAGAGCCTCAACCTCATTGAAGTAGCCACAGAGGCACCCAAGAAGAAGACAGGCTATTTTGCTGCTCCATCCCAGATGGAGCCAGAGGATCAATTTGTGGTGCCACCCGATCTGGAGGAGGAAGTGAAGGAACAAATGAAGCAGCACCAGGAGAATGAAGCAGATCAGGAAAAGAAAGAAGAACATGCAACGGCTTTGCCAGAGGAGTTTGACACAGCTTTGTAACCCTACAAGTACTGCTCCCACAATTGTCCCAGGAACCTCTGTCCCACCCTCCAAAGAGAGCTGGGATCTGCAGGGAGTACAGGCATCTGCTGCTTCCTTAATGGAGTCAAGGAAGAATTGGGTGTGCTAAGGTCTGGGCTGTCTCTTTTTCGCTGTAGAGTCTCGATTGTTCTGAGCACTCAGACCAGCACCTGAGCTCTGTGTTACAGACTGTAATGTGCAAGCACTAGGAAGAAGGCAGGTGTTCCAACACCCGCCTGTAACTCCTTGAACCCTGAGGTCCTGCCAGCTCTGCAGGAAAGGGGCTGGCATATGTGTGTGTGGGGTGAGGAGGCTGCTGAGAAGACAATGTTCAGTATTTGGAGTCCTGTGAATATTTCTGGTGCAGCCCCTGCCCCCAGCACCTGACTTTGTTATTCCTTGAAAGAATACAGCCAGTTGCAATGAAGCTGACCCAAGAATGGTTTCCTACATTAATTGCAAGCACTTTTATTGATTACACTTAAGCTGTTCTGCTCCCCTTCAGCGCAGCACTTTATTATTTAGGATTAGGGGAGAGAGCACTCCACAGCAGGTGTGGTGGGGGCTTTTCCCGATGGATATTGTTAGGGCAGTGGAAGACTCGGGTACCAGTGTTCTGATGAGCACTGGTGCAGGGCAGAGTGAGGGCTATGATGGGATCAGCCTATGCATGATGAGAAAATACACAGCTGAGTGATAAGCAGGTGCCAACTGATGCATTTTTATATGGAGCATACTCTGGACTGGTTGATTAAGGTAATGGATAGAACTAGTGCTTCTAGCTGCAGAGCACAGACCCAGCTCAGCAGCAACTTGGCCACCTCCATCATGGCTGCTTCACAGTAGAGACTTCCTGCATCCAGAAGACATGGGATGAAACTCAGAGCCCATGCTTGTTTCGGTGACGTACTTGGTCTAAGACGAAACAGAGTTGTAAGCAGTGGTGTGCCGCTCTAAGGCTAGTGAGCAGCGGGGCTGCCCTTCACGTACTGGGGAAGCATTCAGTGCTCTGTTCCACCAACATAAACCTCTGCATTATCGGCTACAGCATCTTTGCTTGCCTCTGAAAACCAGCATCGTATTCCAGATCCACAGCAACCTGCATTTCATGGTACACGCTCAATTTGGCCACAAACAAGGTAAAAGCATACTTGTTTCTGCTTAGCTTTCAATGCAAAAGGAAAAACAGAACTTTTCACCTCAATAACATCTTTATCAGCACTGGAAAAGATGTTTAAAACAGTCCCACTAATGGTGAATTGGCCAGTCTGCACTGGGCAGATACATTGTGTTTCTATTAGGATTTTTGGTGTAGGGTGTAAGTTGGCTGGCTACGTCATTGTCTCGTGTAAGGGTTGTGAAAAGCCCACTGCCTCTGTAGCATGCAGATCTGTCTTCCTTAGCCAGCGGAGAGCTGGACAACAGCTGCCCTAGTCATGTCAGTGGTGCAATAATCCTGACTGTAATGTGGGCTAGTGCCTTTTCTTCTTTGTTAATTATATTTGTGAAGAAAACTTGAAAGTTTCTTCTCAAGACCTTTGAGGGGCTTGAGTTGTCTATTTTCTGATCAAATTCAGGCCTTGCTCAGAAGGAAATACTGTGCAGTCTACTTGTGGGATTCTGTCAATATAGATCTTTTGACAAAATCTAACCGTTTTATTGATATTTCAAAGCACCTTGGATTTCTTCTCACTAGGAAAAAATGTATTTTTACCATGCATGAGTGCAACATTTTAGTATATGCCTTGTGCGAGTTACTGTGTAATCATGAAACAACCCAACTTTTTCCAAAGTTTAAAATCTCACATATTTTGGCTGTTTAAATGCCCGTTTCATTTGGAAATTGAGAGAAAAGCTAATTCTTAGAATCACAGAAACAGCAGCATTTTAATCCCTTAAAGAAACAACAGCAGAAAAGATTCAAAAACTAAACCCCAAACTTCTTTCATGTTCTCTTCATACAGGCATGCAGAAAAGGCTTGTCCCAATGTACTTGACTGTAACTTTTAATTCTGTCTCTGGTGATAATTTTACCAAGTATCTGTGCCCAACCCAACACTTCCCAAAACCTGACAGGGCTGCAAAGCAGCCTCTGTTCAGTATGGGACCAGTGCAGAAATACATTCTTCTTTCTGAGTAAGACTGTGACAAACCTTGCATTAGGAGGGTGGCAGACGTTAATGCCAGTCAGGCCTCTATTTCTTGTGCTGATGTGGAAAATCCAGTGTGTCCTTGCCAGTCTGAACCAGTAGCATTGCATGGAGAGTTGGCATTGCCACAGGGAGTTAGTTATGAATGGCTTGACCTAGCTCCGTGGGGAAGGGCTAAGTAAAACAAAGCTCTGCGATGGAGCATGTAGATTTATGAGCTGCTCCTCTTCACAGCAGCAGCAGAATGAAATGCAAGGACTTCCTGCTTAGCTTTTTCCTCTAGTACCATTTCTGGATTTGAAGCAGAAAGGGATTTTAATACAGCCAGCTCCTATTTTCTGTGGGTGTGAACTGTTACAGCAGAACATGGCTTGTTCTCTTACACTAGGTAGAGTCCACAGCTTTCTCTGCTTAAGCTGATCATAGAATCACAGAATCTTTGGGTTGGAAGGGACCTTTCAAGGCCATCTAGTCCAACCCCCTGCAGTGAGCAGGGACATCTTCAACTGGACAAAGTTGCTCAGAGCCCCGTCCAACCTGACCTGGGATGTGGCCAGGAACTGGGCATCTACCACCTCTCTGGGCAACCTGGGACAGGGTTTCACCACCCTCATGGTCAAAAATTTCTTCCTTTTATCTAGTCGAAATCTGTCCTCTTTTAGTTTAAGACCATTACCCCTTGTCCTATTGCTACAGGCCCTGATAAAAAGTCTGTCCCCATCTTTCTTATAGGCCCCCTTTAGGTACTGGCAGGCTGCAATAAGGTCTCCCCAGAGCCTTCTCTTCTCCTGATACTATGAACATTTGTCTTACTCTGGGCAGTACAGCCCGAGTGCTTCCCTCCATCACCACCTTTTGTTTTCCTGCCTCCCTAGAGGCAGCAAGCTTCTCCTTTGTCTTCCTTACCTTACTTGTTAACACCACAATAGATTTCCAGCTCCCTAGGAGCACTGCTGTAGGTGGAACAGGTATGAATGGGCAAGCCTAGGGAAGGACTTGGAGCAGGGCATAGAAAGTGTTTTCCCAGTTCTCTTCCTGTTCTCCTATCTCTTCCCCAATTTTTGTATGTGGTTCTTGCACAAATACATCATCTCCACAGAGACACATCGCTAAGAATGTCCCATTCGATAACAGATTTGCTGTTGGAGACAGGTTCTCAGCTCGGGGTCATCAGGCTCTCCTGTCCGTGCTGAGCAATGCCAGACCTGCCATGCTCCATGCAGCCACAAGCAAGTTAGGCCAGCGAGTTGGTTTGTCCATCTCTTCAGTAACTCTGGCTCTGCTGATGAGCCTGCTCGCCGAGAAAGGTGCTCTAAAGCCACTGGCCTATCTGCCCTGTCCTGTCCAGAAAGGCTTCCGCAAAAGGAACCCATATAGTCAGTGATGAGTAGTTGAGGCCCAAGCATTAAGGACAAGGGATAGCCTCCAAAAGTTGCTACCAGCACCAGGAGCAGGCCTGCTGGAGGCAGAGCCACAGATTGCTGGGACCTGATCAGAATACTGAACTAGATGGGAGGGTAAAATTCTGTTCCAAGAAGGAGCAAGTATTTCCCTTTCTCGGGCACAGGCTGCTGTGAGGCCTGAAATCCTTCTAGTACATGGGCCCTTCAGCCACACCTAAGGCCCTTGGACTTCAGGATTTTCTGCACTCCTTCCAAATGATGACTTCTGTGTCACTTGCCAAAGGCTTTCTTCAGGCAGTAGGGCCACCTCTTCGGTTTTGTGCAATCATTGTCTGCTTTCCATTGCCATCTGAAGACTCAAGTGGGGTTTCTCCTCCTTTATCACATTTTAAAATTATTCCTTTTTTTAGCTTGACTTATATGACCTAGTGCATGTTAATATTGCAGCACATCAACAGTTTATTAAATATTTTTTCATGTTTTTTGTTTTAAAAGGGAGAGTATTTTCTGCATCCTATTCTAGCATGCACCTATAATAATCCCCATTTTTGTCCTGTATGGGAGTAGGTTGTCCAGTGAATGCACCTTCAGCACTATTGCCTATGTTTGCATTGCTTTGGAGAGGCAAGTAATGTAAGATTGCTGGAAAACACTATTCTGTTGATTCTTTATTCAGGTGTATAGAGCAGTCCAGGAAGGAAGAGTACTTTTGCATCAACTTTTCAGCTGACTTAGCAATAAAGATTTTTACTTTCATCTAACTATTCTGATTCCATTACTGTGCTGGAGGGAATTTGTGCAATATCCCAGTCAAACATAGCTGTGGCTAGCAGTAGCTGTGCTGTAAGCTCTCCTTCATTCTCTGCAGGCTCTGTGTGCTACTTCACTCATCATTTCCATACAAAAGCTACTTGCAGAACACTGTGAGGGTGGAATTCATAATACCAATTATTAGGCAGCTTTCTGCATCCTGCCAGAGGAATCCTGCCCTGTGAACTTGCTCTAAATAGCACTGTACTGCGCTCTAGAAGTAGCTGCACCAAGCAGGAAATACAGAATCATTAAAAGAAATAGGACTACAGTGGATTGTCCACATAAATCCCTGCACTGAAACACTCCATGCATCTATCTACTAAAAGAGAGGAGAAATCAAACAAACCCCGAAGTACCTGGTGTGTTCCTATTTAGCATGTTTTACTTTTGTATCTGTAGTTCCAACAGTGTTCCATGGTTTTGGTTAATTGTGAAGATTTAGGCACTGGTGCCAGTGAAACTGGAGATACATCTAAGACAAAGCATGTTTCTGGTACGTTTAGTTTGGTGTTTGGGTTTTTGATTTTTAATATGGGTAGAACTAGTCAGTGAGACCAGTGGTGGTTCCATCTTCCTATGGACAATGCACATAGTGGGCACTGCTCTGAAGAGACACTTCATTCTGAGGCATGATTTTGTGATTCGAGTACTACTTTTCTTTTCCCTGTTAATTTTTAAAAAGACTTTTATAGGAAATTTACATTTCACTTTTTTTTTAATAAATAATACAAGAGCAGCATCTCATTTCCCCAACTTGTACATTAAAAGTGCATTTTGAAAACAATTTATTTCTATCTTAAACCACCTGTTTGAGCTTTTAAAGCTTTTGTCTCATTATCCCAACTCAGGGCAACTTTTTAAGCAATACTGTTGCATACAAGTTATATACAAGACCACTTCATACATAGAATATTCCCTCTGCAGGAGAGTTTGAAAAGGCATTGTGCCACAAATTAGGCTGAGTGTATTCATCATTTTGCAAGTTTCTTTCAAGATTCTCTGATGGCTCCATAAATGCTACATTCAAACTGCCCTGTTAGTTCCAAGAGACCTACAAGGAAGCAATAATTAGCTGCCACAACCATGATCACACATTTTTAAGAGCTGTCTCCTCAGTCAACAGTCGCATGCCCTTCGTAGAGCCAGCTTCAGCTACAGAAAGCTGTTCACCAACAGCTGTACGTAGTAGCAGTACTTGCAGCATGACCTCCCTGGAGAATGAGACACCTGATGGAGGGGAGGGAAAGGCCACCTTGAAACAGGCAGCATGCTAGTGAACTACACCAGGACACTCCCTCTCTACCAAGAGTCAGCCAAGGGAGTCCATCAGCCTAACTTTGTGTCTACTAGTGATTCAGTAATGCAAATTCACGTTAGAAACAGCTTGACTCTACCATATTTAGAGCTATACTCTCAGTGTGTGATCTGCTGTAGCATTAAGGATGCACTGCCCAGAAGCAAGGAAAAGCATACTGCTTCATCTCAATAAGGAGGCTAGCAAAAATCATAACCACTGATGGAGCAGAAAAATGGTTCTAAAGCTTGTATAATTGCGTTGGCTTCTGTTTCAGTTTGTGAACTGTTCTGTACCCCCTGACAGCTAGGCCTGCACTAAGCAGGTAAGCTGTAACAGCAATGCAGCCTAAGAGGCCGGCAGCAATCTCTGCCCCATGCAGGCTGCACCTAAAGCCCTGATAGCCTTTGCTTTCATAAAGCTGCTCCCTCTCTTTGCACACTGATGAATTATAAACCCCCAGCAGAAAATGGAAGAAATAGTACAGAGCAGGCACTATGCCTATTGCAATCACTATGTCCAGGATGCATTCAACTACCAGCCATGCGGGGAAATGCCATGGTAACCGCAGAACACCAACCAAAATAAGAACACAAGAAAGGACCAGGAGACACCCTCCCACGGCCATTGCCGCCCTTGCAATTGGCAGCTTCAGTAGGTAGAAACGCTGGTCAAGCTGCTGGGCTTTTTCCCCGTCTGTTCCACTAAAGCCACTGTAAGCCCC
>NW_010555360.1:6403-24994 GCF_000687285.1 Phaethon lepturus | reverse complement strand
CCCAGAACTTGGCCTTATTAAATCTCATACAGTTAATTCCACCTTTTCTCCAATTTCCACCAATTCTCCCCCCTTTTCATTACTTTGCATTTATTGTCATTGAATTTCACCCGCCATTTTGTTGCCTGATCATTCAGCATCATGAGGTCTGTGCTCCTGGTTGTCAGATTTATTTTTATTACCCTGACAACCTCAATGCCATCAACAGACTTTGTCTCCACTGCAGCAGAAAGAATCCCTGTGGGACTCCTTTGGTCACCTCCCTCCAATAAGAAAGCTGACCATTTATTCCTACACTTCACACCAACTTCTTTAAGCAATTATTAACCCAAGAAAAGGCCTTCCTATTTCTTTCTGCAATACCCTAGTTTCTTTACAAGCCTTTGGTAAGGGACTTTTCAAAAATCCAAGTATGCTTTTATCCATATGCTTGCTGACTCTTTAAAAGCACTCTAATAAATTTTTTAAGGGATAACTACCTCTTATAAAAGTTGTGTTGCCTCTTTCACATTACATTATATCCATCTATTTGTCTGCCAGTTCTGTTCTTGATTACAGTTCCTTCCAATTTGTTTGATATTGTGTCACACATGTTAGTTTGCAGCTCCCCATTTCTCAAACTGAAAAATCTACCATAGAAAGAACTCCTGTTTAGCAAAAACTAATAATGAAATTAAAGATGACCATGAAGTGCTCTTGATTGCTAATAATACTGTGAGGCTAGAAGGAGTTATTTCAAGTTATTAAGTGCCATTCCACTTTATTTAAAAACTTGCAGGCTATTTATAGTCTGAAGGAATTATAAAAGGTAGAAGCTAAATCTTTAATATCTGGTTCTCCGGATGGTGAATTAGGGTTGATTCCCTTCATTTAGTCTCTTGAACTAGGTTATTTGTTATGCCATAATTAAAGGCAAAAAAGAATAAATGAATGATTCTTTGCTATGATCATTTTATTGTCAGAAAAAGGGAAAAGCAACACAGTACACAAACAGTGGTTACTTCAGTCTCCTGCATATTAATCTATAAAGGGTTTTTGAAAGATATTACACCTTGGAGAGTCAGCTGACTCTTGAGGGAACCAAGTACTCTATTATTAAAATTAGTAGCAGACAAATAATACTGTATCACAGGTAATTAAAATAATATATAGATGGGCAAAATTCATTAAAGGGTTGGTGAATCCTATTTGTTATACCATGGATAACCTAAGCAATTTATAAGTGGGCAAATGTGACTAATCTTAAATAAATCCTACGAAACCAAAGAAAGCCTTTAAGTCAGTTAATCAAAAGAAGTCAGTCAAGCAGTTATCTTGAGACAGGCAAATCAATGAATATCAAGAACCTTAAATCTGTATTAAATCCCATTACTTATCTTTGTTTACTAAATTTTAGCCTCAGTGTCCTCTCCAGGAATATATATTCTAAAAAAGCTGTAGTTCAAGAGTAGAAGCAGCCTCTGGTTGCTGCAAACTCCCAGAAGTGAACTGGAAGAGCTGTTGGCCATAGTATAAGGCTGAGCAGAAGGAGAGCTGCCTCTTTATTTCAGAGGTTTTTATAATCTTCTCTCTTACTTTAGGCAAGGAAAAATGTGCATCTCCCTCAGGCTTGGCTGGATTCAAAATTAGCTGTTCTCATCCACTTCTTAACACCTCCACGGCCTTAGAAACATAGCTCAGGACTGTAGTCAATTTAATGCATATGTACTACACTTCTAACTGGCCTTTGTGTGTATGTGTATCTGGTAAGAATGACTTAGAGTTCCTTTCAAGACAAGGTTTTAACTTTTTGCATTTATTCAGGCCATTTAGTTTCATAAGGCTTAACACAAGCTGAATTTTTGCTTCAACTAAATTACATTGCACTGCCCTTTTATAAAAGAGTAAGGGAACAGTCATTCACTTCGCAGAAGAGTCTTTTTAAGAGTTAGTCTTTAAGAGGGTTTTCCAAATAGAATGACCAAGAAAAAAAAATCCTGTTTTCCTTAGTGGAAACAGTGGTGTTACCCTGTGTATACAAGCTTTAGCTTCTTCTTTTTTTTTTTTTTTCCCAGTTGGTAAGAAAAGGTATGTCTATAACATAAATTATAGACATGGATAAGCAGTACTGAGAAGGTATGTTAGATTTTGTTCAGCAGCGCAACTTTGCAATACACTTCTGCTATTGCCTCAACAATGTGCATAACAAGCTCTCATCAGCCTGATCTTCAGTGTAGATACACCTTAATTAGTACATCCAGCGCCAAACAACAAATACATCATCTTACTGAAGTCTTCATTTGGTACTGTATACACTCTATAACAGCATACAGTCCTATATTTCAAAGGTTTCCTGTTAATAACCAGTTAAACTCCACAGTTACAGTCCGTTTTTGTCCATGAAGCCAGTCAAGGTTTCTATAAGCTTTGTAAGAAAAGATGCAACTGAACTTTACATGTCCCTAAATTTGTATGCCTCCTGAAGGAACACACGGCATAAAGTCTCTCATTTCTCTATTTAAGAGAAAGAAATAAGACTCTGAAGGCTCTCAAAAACAAATAATATCTATGTAAATTTAGGTGTTTAAGTTAGCTGGACGCAATCGCCCCTCAGAAAGAACCCTATAAAGATATCAAACTTTTCCTATTGACTTGCTGGAAAATTCATCTCACTTGTCTTCCGCTGTGTAAATTTTGCATCTCATTTGAATGGGTCAGTTAAGATGTCCCCTTTGTCAGATAAGTAGTTGCAGAAGACTGTGCTTTGCTTGGCTTCATTTTATATGCCACACATCTTAAATGACAACCATCATAAGGGATGAAAGCATCAGTATTTCTGTACTCGCTACAGGAGGAACCTATGAGGATAGTTTAGATTAGACTCCTTTCTGCCAGGTAGTAAAATGTGGTAAAATGAATCACACTTTTATTTTATGATGACTGCCTCAGTTACTGCTACGGGTTAGGCTCCTATCATGTACAAACTAAAATCTAATATTTACAGATAGATATCTCAAAAGAATTTTACTATTTCATGGTTATCAGGAGATCAAAACAAAAAACATCTATAAGATTAAGAAAAAACATGAGTAGTAGAGAAGTAATCACTTTCTTCTCTGGAGTGTTTTTTGAGCCATAAATATGTTTCTTCAAGTTCAAAAGCTTAAAGCATTTTTAGAATAAAATGCTTTCAATAAGAATTCATCAGGAAGTTTTGATTTGATTTCAACAAGAAGTTTTTCTAGAGTGTGGAATGAGAGCTGTTTATGATATGTTATGTTAACATACCCCTACATTACTCTTTGCTCTTTACATTTTTGAAAGTCAGGATTCTTTCTAAAGCATATTTTATAAAATCTGTTTTTGTGAGATTATGATAATGTCTATACCAGCTGGATGTCTAGTACAAGGAGTCTTGTTCTTTGAGGAGACATTCATGTTCGTTGCTTGATTCTTGACCAAATGGTTCCTAGCTTTACAACTGCATTGCATTTACAATTCTCCCATTACAGGCTCTTATAAAATACTCTATACAGAGCACAAAATGTAGTACTTAGAACATTGCTAGTTTAGGCTCTAATTTAAATCTACTAAAAAGATGTTAATGATTTTCTTATTGAAAGTGTTTTCTTCCATAAGTGCTATAAAATATTCAATGTTTATAAATATATTGCCAAGTATAGCTGAAGACAATGAAATCTGAAACATGTTATAATTATAAAAGCTGATTTTTAGACTTCATATAACACTGGCTGTTCTATAGCCTGTGGTATTATCTCTTTTAACATGTACAGCTGATTCTTGGATGAAAGAAATAGGACCAGTGTGGACTATTTTTAATTAGCTTGAATATTTGAGTAGCCTGAATATTTCAGTAAAATACACACCCAGATACTTTTAAACCTATTTTAAACATAGGAGATTTAAAACAATTACAAAGCTATCTTACAATTTCCCAGCAAACTACTAACCACCCAGAGTAAATTCTGCTAAGAATATGTTCCAACGCTATTTATAGGTATTCAAGGATCAGCAGCGATTGCACTCCCCCTCTAGCATTCTGCTGTAGGCTTGGGTATCTCAACGCCCTTTAGTACTGGTTTCAAACTCATTAGGCACAGCTGGATAAACAAAAACACAAGGAGAGAAATGACTTGCCAAATGGAAACCAGAGGCAAACCCAGAAATTTCCTCAAGACTACCCCCATGTCCTGATGAGAAACATAGATTAAACTGTTTGCATGGGGTCACGAAAGAAGTTCATGGTGGATATACATGTTACAGTGCAGGTCCGTAGAAACACAGAAGTCGTGGTTCAACAACGTCGCTATTGGTTTCTCCACTGCTGGGTAAGGGATTGGAAGTGCTTCGGGGTGGTGCAATAGCAATAAAAGCGTCTCACAGAGTGTAAGACCTAGACATTGTACTCATTTAAATATCTATTACAAGACAAGAAAAAGTTAAATTTTATGTTTCCTGACAGTTCAAAATTTTCATGTATTCCTCCTCTTGGATGAAGTTAAACATATACTAAAAGTAATGGAGTACTTTGGAGATCTAAAGGTGATGATTTTCTTTCTGTGGAGAAAGAAAGAATGGTAGCTAGTTGGGAGGAAGAATACTAAAACTTTGTGCAGCTTTGTCCGTTTAAAAAAGACTTTAATTTCAAAAAAATCTATATTTTTTTTTGTTTTTTTAGTGTCTGCCTCAGAGTGAGCCACTAGTGCACATGGAAACCTAGACAAATATGTCACCAATAATGATATTCTTAGAAATACCTTTTCCTCTTGTATATATGTACCTGATATTATCTGAAGCATCCGAAAATATGTTTGTGTACAGCAGCACTATAATAGGATTTTGTGAATTGTTCTTATCTAAGCATTATATATGCATCCAGAGGGAAAACTTTACTTTAACCAGGGACATTATCAGAAAATAACAATCTGGGGCATAAACATCCCAAGTGTGCACCTTTTTTATGATGTCAAACAGAGCAAACAATACACATATTTTCCCATTATTTTATGTTTGATTTTTTTCAGTATTATTATTATGTTAAGCTGCCTGTGTTGGATTTGTAAATGGGCTATGACTGTTACGTTATGCCATCTGCTTATCCAAACAAGTCTCTCCTGATAATGGTGCCCAGCACTGCAGCCCAGGCAGTGGCAATGGGAGATGAAACAAAATGTATGTCCCTGCCAGTGGCCACAGGTTTCACCTCTGACTGATTTACATGAATGTAATAAGCAACTCAGCACAGACTAGCTTTTCAAAAAGCTATTTCCAATGGGAGAGCATGAAAAAAATCCCTCAAACTGTCCAAAATAAAAATCAGAGAAAATACTGAAGACTCTAAAAGCAATGGTTCCTTTTGTTAAAAATCACAGTCCTGTGAGAGCAACACACTGGAAAAGAGGAGAAACAGGAATCAGCAATGAGAGCAGGCAAAGGTAACATTCTTCATATTCTTGCTATGTTCAGGAAACTTTTTTTTTCTGCTCTGATTTCAGCACTTCTCCACTGCAGTGTTACATGTATATTCCCAGCTGTAGAAGACAAGCAGTCGAGACAAGCTGAGCAAGTTTTCTTCAAAAGAAAGTTTGCAGGACTGCAGTTGCAAAGGATGGAAATATGGATCTAATTACTAAGATGAGAAAAGACACTTTATTTTAGAGAATTTATGGAGAAGTGTTTATCATTTTCTTGGTGGTAATGTCTGTGTTTATCCATTTTCCACCTGATCTTGGATTAGAGGCAGACTGGTCAATAGTTTACCTAAAGAATTCTTTAAAAAGTGATTTCTGCAAGTTCCAGCAACCAGATGCTGGAATCTGCTTGATCCAGGTGGTGACAGAAAAGAGATATAGAGGGTGGCCAAAAGTGGAAGGAAGACTCTCAAGATCATGATAAACATTGCTTTTCATTTAACACTCTTGCTACAAAAACCTTATGCTTGGCTTGACCGACACCTGGCAGAGCCCACTGTGGCATTTCTTCTCATTAGTTATAGGGGCAAGTTCCCCACTTTTCAAACTGAAGGTAGGTTGAACCATTCTGCAACCCCAAGGGGTAAATTTGGTGTAAGAAATAAAGATAAGACTCTCCATGTTTGAAAAAACATCCTTTTTTCAGCTAGCTGAAGCAAGGAATACAGTAGAACAAGTAGAGGCTCCATGTCACAGCTTCAAAAAATACCTATTTCACTGCATAGTAAGAATGTTTGTAGTCATTCACTCTTTACACTCGTGAAAATTAAGAAGTATCACTGGAAAATTCAGCAGTCCAGCCTTTTCTGAATTTGCAGAAAACCACACAGCATAAAGTTTTTGATTGATTTATTTTTTTCTGCCAAAGAATACTTCTGCATATAATGACCACTAGGTCAAGTGCATGGACATTTGCAGTGTTATGCTACCTGGGAAATCACGTAGGCAATGCCACCAGCTATGACATAATAACTTCGTAATAGCCTGATGTCCAAAGGCATTGAGTTACCTTCACTTTCATTGAAGCTGATTTTCATTATGGCAATCCAAATCCTTTAAAAATCAGTCCTCAGTTGCAGTAAGAGCAGTGAAGATACAAGCAACAGACTATTTGCAGAAACAAAGCATTGGTAAAGTGATCATGATAATTTGAAGTCCGGCTGATGAAGATTTTTTTCTCTATCTTTTCATTTTGTTGGGGTTTTTTTGTGGTTGTTTTTACTTCTGAAATACCCTAAAAATGAAGAACAGATTCATTAAGGCAACCTTTAATTTCTTGTCCAACTCACTGTACAACCTCATTTGCAGCTGGTGTTTCCTCCAGAGTCCACTTGGCACAGCAAACTCCTGGTAAACTCAACACCTTATCACAGCAGTTTCCATTCTAGGAAGCATCACTTGGGAGAAGATGCTTAATATTCCTCCACTCCTTTTGCAGTGAAACATTTGAGAAGCACCATGAAGAGGCTGCACATGGACTGCTGAGCAGTAATTTGCCACCTTCACACAATAATGTGGGACGCTACACAAATGCAAGGGTAGTTGGAACCTGGTTCCTCAGGTCCCCATGGTTGTTCAGTCCTGAGGCTGAGGAAAAACATGAAGGTAATTTATTAATTCTCATTGCTTGCTTTTTCCTGAAGGTGAACTTTTACTCCCACATGCTGGTTTTAGTTACCTACCACTTCTGCGTGTACAAAAGAGGAGTTAAATCTTTTCATGTGGTGCTATCCAGAAATGAAATCCTTTGCATCTGACGAGATGGACTACAGTTGAACAGCATTCCAAGCATGATGATGATACCTGACATGAATCATTAGCTCTGGAGAGTAGAACCACCTTGAGCGCTTCTACTGCATGTTAATAAGTCCTCTGGAGTCAGTAAACTAGTTTTTTCTACCACAGGTTTTGATTCCATGACCCACATTCATGCCATCGAAGGCATCGATGCCTCGATCCATTGACTTCAGTAACGCCACTTTCCCAAGTAATTGTTATCCGAGCTGGATAAAATCTGCAGAACGTGATCAGTGGCTTGTGAAGCTACTAAATGTTTTGCAGTGGGGTTTTAATATAGCTAAAACAAATGATGTAACAAAGGTATCTATTTATATTTAAAAGTGATACTGTAAATAGTTTGGATTGCGTTTAATGCATTGCAAAATTAGGAAACATGGAAAGCAACGTGATAACAGGCAGACTTTCAAATCCATTAAGTGTGTTTGAATAGTGCATCCTAAATGTCCATCTCTATTACAGGATTTTATGTGAGAGTACAAATACACAGGACTTAAAAAAACCCTACACTGCATAAAAAGGCAGTAATAAAATGTAAGCTTACTGAGTTTCTTCTTTGACTATTCTTTCTTCTTCGACTATTCTTTCTTCTTCCTTTTAATCTTTATTTGACACTTTATTAAAAGTCCAGAGCTCAGATTTTCAACCCCTGGTTAATCACCACTTAATCACTTGGCATACGTTAAATACACATCTCTGCTGCATTGGTTTTCCCCTATAATACTTTCCTGATTAAGCATCAGGCATTACTGTTCATTAACATTGGCTAAATCAGTTCTTTGAGAGCTGTCCCAACAAGGCATCTATCTTGACTTTAACATGTTTTGGTTAAATGAAGAACAGTCCATAACAAAACCTGCTTTGAAAAGAAGTCATGGTAAACTTGTTTAGGGGACAATTACTCCACAGTCCAGACACTGAAAAGGGCACTGTTTTATTTCTGTCATGAATGAGAACGGTCTTTGTTTAAGGGTTCCTAGATCTTTTGATGCAAATCAGCATCTTTTTTACTTGATGTCTCTTCTGCTGCTCTGCCTTTTCCCAATCATGTGTCTAATTTAGGTGTGGTCAATCCACCTTCTAGTACAGATGATAAAAAAATGACACTGAAACACGGGTCACCCTTGAAAAAGAAGTAACCCTAAACTGTTTTGTGAGGTTCAGAGCAAGCATACAGGAATGGACCATGGATAACTGTGTTAATGTTGCTCACAGCATCACTGCATGACTAAAAGGCGAAACTTTAAGGCGGTGCTTTGTACCATGATCTGTCTGGTGACGGAGCTGGTGAAATTGGGAAGCTGTGTGAGACTGTGGGGTGTTTCAAAACCACACAATTACATCCTGGAGTAACTGTTCAGAGATATGTATTTGGTGCTGACTGCAATTAATAGATGGATATAAAGAATCATTTTTCCCCACAGCACTGCAGAAATAGTGCTGGAACCAGTTTTCCTTCCGCATAATTTTTATTGCCTTGTCTACACGGTGCTTCCTCCTCCTCTGAATTACAGAATTAATCACAGCAGCGATATGCAGGCAGGGATGTACAAAATCATTGAGCTGAGATGGGTGCTTGACATAACGAGTCGTACAGCAACACCATGGATCCTGTCAACTGTGATCATCGCCTGGGTGCTGAGAGCAGCCTGAGAGTTTGGGATATTTTCCGTAAACACACACATCTTTATTTTTCCATGTGTTTTGCAAACCCGTATGGTGGAAGGCTTTTCACACTTTTAGCCTGAAAACTTTTATTGAGTGTTGGAAGCAGAGTTTATAAATAGGCCTTCTTCTCTTTTTTTTTTTTAATGCCATTTAGATCTCATTTTAGCAGAGTTTATAAACAAGCTACATTTGTTCTTTTTATTGCCTCAAGAGGACAGCTGTCTATCAAGTGTTCCTGTTTACACATGCTTCTATGGTAAGCCATGCTTAGACACCTTCTGTGGGTTATCAGTAGCTGTTACATAAGTAACAATGTATTGGATGAAATCTCTGATATTTTTTCACGTGCATTTTCTTCCCCTGCACTGAAGTTCTCTTGTAGGCAGCAGTCCAGAACAAGATCCATTCACCTCTAAAATGTCTCCCAAGTCCTCTTTGAAGGCCCTATGTTAGATCCTGGCAGACAGCGCCCTGGGGTTGCACAGATCATATGCTTGCAATCTGTAGAGGACTACATTTCAGCCATAATGAATTAAGTGATTTCTTTCTTCAAAAAGCAGGAGGCGTTTGACAGAAAAGCTAAGAAACACGGTGCCAAAGAGGGAGGTCTGTGCTGTCAAGAGGTGTCAAACTGACAGAGCTGGAGACCTAAACCTTCTGTTCCCCAACAGGGAAAAACAGATTTCAAACCACGTCACACACCAGAAGCACTGGCAGTGGAAGCATTCATGTATATTAGCCATGATATAGAAGCACCAGATGTAGAGACGTGAGGAGATTTTAGCTGCCATCCCAGCCTCAACTTTAGAGGTCCGGAAATTAGTTTGCTGGAACTTTGTCCAAGACTGCATCATTTATTTCTGTAACACTCCAAAACACTCATCCCCAGTACTCATTCAGATACAAGATTTTCACAGCATCACAGAATGGTGGGGGTTGGAAGGGACCTCTGAAGATCATCTGGTCCAACCCCCCTGCCAAGGCAGCAGCACTTAAGGCACAGGAACGCATCCAGGTGGGTTTTCAAGGTCTCCAGAGAAGGAGACTCCACAACCTCTCTGGGCAGCCTGTTCCAGTGCTCCGTCACCCTCACAGTGAACAAGTTTTCCTTATGTTGAGGTGGAATTTCCTGTGCTGCAGTTTATATTTTGGTTCCAAAGCAGTAGAAGATTCACCTTTCCTTTTCCCAAACATCCCCCAATTATATACATTTTCAGCACATGTTTAACTCCATCTTTTAAAATTAGAAAATGCTCAAATTCTTATGGGCACAGTCCAAATTAAGCTTATGTTTAATGGATATTCTGACTCAGTTTTTGCCCTGCATGTGGGGACTCAATGAAAGGTAAAAAAAGAAGTCCTGATTGTAATCCTGACTTTAGGCCAGGATTTTATTGCAATATTTATAAATAAAAATGTGATGGCATTTAATTATTTAAGAAGCAAACTAGTTGTGGAAATTTCAGAGATCTAAGGTCCTTGGACTTCTACAAGAGATTAACTTGGCCCACTTTTCAGTGGCTAATATATGGCGTACAGAAAAAGACACGGGTGAAGGAAAAGTCATTTTCTTTCATAACATGAACATACAATATTAAGGAAACTGAAAACTACATTTCTAAAATTGTTTCCATTTCAGAGTCCTTCTGCCTATGGAGAATCGATATGCCAGAAGAGCATAGCCTTAAACGTTAATATTACAGAATAAAATTCATTTTTGATGGATTGATGGGCACATTTTCTTAAGGCCAAGAAATAATGAATACAAACTTTTTTTCCTGATAGTCTATCTTTCCCTTTCCCTGCACAGAGGATGTAGAGAATAATAGGAGACCACTTGCCTGTATATAGAAACATCCATTATTAGGCACCAAGAGGCCTCACTAGGATGCGTGTGCTCACCACCATATATCCATTTGTAGCAGCAAGGGAAAATCAGAATACAGGAAAATGTTGCTGTTTGCTCAGCTCCAGCCTCAGAAACACAGTCAATCAAGAAAAGGTTGGCTGATGTGATGTTGGTTAATAATTCCCAGGGATTTTACTCTGCCCTAACTACACAGTCCCTAAGCATGCTGAGTTTAAAAGCAAAACCATGTACACCCTAATTTCAACATGAAGTTTTACATCATATCACACTTGCTTTTCTTTTTGAATCAGCAATAACTAGCGAGTGCTTCCCTAGTAATTCTGATGTTAGATATGGACTGAGTTTGAAAAATAATCATTTAGTTATTATCCTGACATTTAGCAATTCTTTGCAGGGAGACAACATGGGCCCATTTTTCTGGGGCATCTCTAAATTCTATGGCTCTAAGGAACGATTTCAAGATCACTGGGTAAGTATTTCAGGTGAATTTCAAATTGAGTGTGTTTCACTGTCAGATGCCTTCTTATTCCCTTTTATGCTTACAGAGGGATAATTCTGATTCCACAAATTCCCCTTTTTCCTTCTTGGTCTCTTTGCCACCTATCAATGATTTATTTGGTACCTGGAGTCAAGTCCCAGTATCTTTTAGAGGGAGCAACTGCCACAGGACCCACATAAAAAAAAATTTGTCTTGAGTTTGTTTTCTTATTCAAAAATATTTTTACAGAAGGGCTTGGGTATGTGGAAAAAAAATTGTGCTCTATTTTGAATAAGCCAAATATGTGAAAGACATGATGTTTGTACACTTGCTCATATCCAGTTTTACTGCGTCATGACACAGTTTATGTAGATTTTAAAGAAAAGATTAACCTTCCATTGAATGTCACATTGTCACAACTCACAGTTCAGCCTAATCAGATTTTTAAATGAAGAGTAGAGAAGGGTATTGTCCATCCTGCTCGGTGGCAAAATATGGAGGCTCTGTCTCAACTGTCTCCAGCATCATTAGTTTTATACAGTCTCTCAGAGCCAAAATCAGTAGAAGAAAAAAAAAGAAAAACCTTCTAAAATCAATGGTTAAAGTCAGTGTAAGAGTTCAGTGAGAAACCAGAATTGTACAAAGTCTGGAGCAACTTTGCTGTCCCCTGAGATTCTTGTCAGCTTATCTAACATCTCCCAAGAGTCACGCTTGCAAGTACAGAGCAGAATATTTTAGTCATTGATTATATTTTATCATTATAGTCTGAGTGCTGGCTGAGGGACTGCATCATTGCAGCAGACAATGAAACCTGACTTATCCAAAACTTATAATTGCCTTGGATGGCGTTAAAGATATCACCACAAAACTGGTTGTGTTCTGCTACTACTGAAAAGCCCCAGGCCTTTGGCAAACTCCAGTGTGCCGGCTTGTGCATACCACGGAGAAGGAACTTACCCCTAAGTCCCAAAGAGCTTACAACCTAAAGCTTCTTAAGGAGCCTACAAGCTAAAACTTAATGCTACAGTATTACATGTTGATTTGAAATAATATCAGTATTTGCACATTGTAATATGACTTACGGATATGCTACTGATTTTCTTTCCTAACCATCCAGTGATCAACATTTCTAACAAGGCTCCTCCATCTTCCATATGTTGTACGGTAAGTCATTGTGCCTTTACAGAACTGATCCGTTCTTATTTCTTCTTCAGGTTATTGCAGCCCCTAGACTGTGCCAGGTGCTTCCCAAAGAACAAAGCTTAGGAAATACCTTTGAGATCTATATAAATCTCATTATCATTATATATTTTTTTAATTCTTCTTTATATTGAACTGTGACTTTCAACTAGTGTAAATCAGCAGAGTTAGCAACTTACACCAAAGACTGGTCCTTTGTTAAACTTTTTCAAGCTTTCTTTTCTCCCTGTTTTGCGTGGAGGGGGATGGAGGTTCATTGGTTGATTGGCTAATGAAATTCTCATCTTTTTTTTTTTTCCTCTAGAAGAAACAGTGTCTTTGTAGCTAAAAATATAGTGTAACACACCTCTGGTCTTTTGAAACATACTTATTCTTATTTATTTTTCTGTAAAACCATAAAGATCCCAAGTACTTTACAGGAAATGATAGCTGACTTAAACCTGGAAAAAGGGCATGAAATTTAACTGGATGTCTTTGTAAGTCTATTTCTATCTGTTTTGACTTTGAAGTTTGGAAACTCAAAACTAAAATGTCTCCTACTCTCTACAAGCTACTTCCTTTGGGTCCTTTGTTCCCAGATCTTTTAGCTAAATGGCTATTTATGTTCATGAAAGAATAATTTTTGCTTTCAATCTGTCCTACACCAAACAGTTTATCTATTGTTAACAATTGCTCATTTTCCATCCAGATCATCATCCCTTTCCTGCATCCCATAGGCCCATTGCACACTGAAATGCAGGTAACCATCAAAGCAGAGTTTCTTATGACCTTGAAAATTAATTGAAAATTAAATTATTACCTTTTTATTTCTTACTCACAAACACATGGGACCAGAGTACATCTTAATCAAAAAGGTTTTTCAACCAAGTACATTTCCACTGTTAGCCAGTTAGCTTGAATGGAATTAAAGCAGTAGAAAAGTCTCTACTTTGGAAACCCCAAGATCTCATACATCCATATGTACAGTTATTTATTTATTTATTTATTCATTTATTACTATATTTCTAAAAACCTTTGCATGCACATACATTTTTAAGATGGGAAATGTTAATCTTATGGTTAAAGAAAAGGGTTAGAAATTAGTTCATCCAGCTTCTGCAAGCAGGATTCATTCTATGACCTTTAATAAATCACTTCTTGATGGCTCAGTTTCTCCATCTGTGAGATTTTGATTAATAATGACCCTTAATAACACTCCTGTAGTTCAGAGAAGGGTGATGAAAGTGAGGGCCTATTCCTGACCACTTTTACTTCAACAGGTAACACTTACTCCTGAGAGTAATTTTATCAACCTCAGTAGAATTACTCAGCTTAGAATTGTACATGATTAAGGATGACTTGTTTAATATCGTTAAATCTTTCAATTCTCAACATTTAAGGTGGCATTTAAGTGAAAATTGTTTTTTCTTTATGAAGGCCTCATTTTAGCCCAGACTGCTTCTTGCCTACCCAAATAACTAAGCACTCTATGAGGATGGAAGAGCTGAGAAGGTTTGATGCCACTTGGTTATGGTTTAGGCACATTTTTATTCGGAGGTTGGATAGCAAAGGACTTGTTCTATATGTGTCACTTTTGCCAGCATGTGTTTACACCTTCAGGCAAAGACTCAAGTTGACTGATGACATTCTTAGCTAAGGTGGACAGCAAAAGTGTCTCCAAAATCTAGCTCCTATACAGTCAGATACATGCGATATGTCTCATTCTTTGTTGTAGTGCTGTGCAGTAATGTTCCAACGGCTATGGCAAACAAAGAATGCACTCCAAATTAATTTCTCAGTGAGTGCAAAACACCGTTATGGTGAAAATCAAAAGGTCTAAGAAACATTCTTATCATGTCCTGACTTTTTTCAGGACTTCAGAAGATCCCCCTTTTCATACCAAGAACCCAAGCCATTTTTCTTTATCATCTGTACAATGACATCCCTCAGAAATTGTGACACACATTTCTGTTTCAAAAAATGCATGTTCAACTGCTTTATCAAAATGCATAGCAGAGAAATTTTGATGTAGGTTCCTCCCACAGCTTCAGCACACCTCATGTGGATGGCTCTATAGGTAATTCAGAGAAAACTCGTGACTTACTACTGGCACAAATCTGTTTTTCTCTATCTTTGTATAGATACTGAAAATTAAATTAGGTGCAATACAGTGAGGATCCAAGCTATGAATCTCTCCACTACTTTCCTTTGATAAGCCCACAGTGCTTATTGAGCTCATAAAATTATCTAGAGGTTCCTAATTATTATTTTGTACTACTTGTTCCATTATTTCAGTGTAGTTTTCAGCTGGGCCTAGGAAGTGATAACTACCATGACCATTTTTTTTCTTTTTTTCTTTTAAAAAATCAATATTATACTCACTTTCCTCCCTTTCTCTTACCTCACCAGATTTTCAATTACTTTTCCAAAGTATTTTTCCTGGATAAAATTAAGCCAATTACTGCTGATCTGGACAAGTAAAGACACATATTTTATGAACTAATGGTTCTTTTTGTGCTCTGAAAGCAATCCTTCATGGACCAACTGTATTTATTTGTTATATTAATACTTATTTCTCCAGGAAATAGTAAACTTAACTACCATGCCTTTGGATATACCAGAAACCTCTTTTTCTGCTGAGCTTTCAGTATGTCTTTCTACCAGATTGTGCTCATTACTATTAGATTATTCTAATGGATTTTTTGAATTCCACAAAAAAATTTGTTCCTGAAATTCTTTACACAGCAAAGATCTTAAGAACTTCCTTAACTTAAATCATATAAATACTAGTACTAGTGATACTATGTCACAGACTTTGTATTATATACATATGTAGATGCTTTCTGAGGCTGAACTTGGTATCTTTGCCATGTTGCAATCAGTTAACCCAATATATACCAGATAAAATCACATAACAACTCTTTTTCTGGTTTTCACCGTGATTTGTCTGGTCCATGTTGATGGGACTAGGCTGAACTCATCGGTGGGGTGAAGGATCAGGCCCAGAGAGAGCAGTCAGTAGCAGACACAGCCCCAGGATGGCCAGGCAAGACCCTGGGTACAGGATGGGACATCTCTCTGCACTACAAGAACTATTTGCACACTGAGTCATAATGAACGGAAGTAATTTCATGCCTCCAGAATGGGCAAAGTCATGTTATTTCCTGTCTGTATTTTCAAATAAAAGTGAAAGTTTCATTTTTAAAAAAACTCCTTTTGCAGTTTCAAACAAGTTAAGAGATATGAAAACAAAACAAATAGGTCTTTTTTTTCTTTCCAAGTTTTCTTTTGTTTGGGTTTTGGGGTTTTTTTTGGCAAGGAGAAGAAAAATCTTTTTGGGTCTACCAGCCAAGAGAAAAATCAATTAGTTACACAGGTCTGTCTATTTGTTAGGATTAGCTGTCAAACAATGCATGCATTTTGGTAGTTATTTTTTCCCCATGATAGGACATACCATGGACTACAATACCATTGTTTTTTATTTACAGTTCTCCACTCAAGGTAGCATTTTTAGCAGAACTCTTCAAGATGCAGGCAGAAAAAAATAAAGAAAAAAAGGAGAAGCAAGTCCATCTACATTTAAAGAATATACAGCTTTGGAACATTAAAGAATACAAAGCTTTGTAAAAAAAAAAAAATGATTTGAAGATAATCCTGCAAGTTCCAGGTCTCAAAGTTCTTTTTACATGAAACCTCAAAGTGAAACTCCATTTGACTGCCTCATTTAGTGGAATTCTGTCTGGTCACTACCAAACTCAACCTCTCACACCTAATTTGGACTGCATTTTTTTTTTCCCTGACAAGAAGCTAATTAAGGGTTACAGAATATTATATTGTCTCCGTACAAGGCTTGGCTAAGCATTAAGTATGATCTTTTTCTGTCCCTCTAGCTATAAATTCCTTCTCAAAACCCTTTTTTTCTAGGATACTTCTAAGCTGCACCTTGTTAAGCATTTTAGTGTCAATACATTCAAGTAACAACTAAACAAGGAATTAGTCCCAGTTACAAGCACGGGTTTGCTAGGTGAAGAAGTAATAACGTGGCCAAACCACCAGTTGCTATGAAGTAGTCCAGCTCCACTGAGTTCAGCATAAGAGCTTCTGTTTATAACAGAGAAGACCCCAATGCAAAATCTTCTCTGTTGAAAAATATTCAAGAAAAGAAACCTGAGAAAAAACCACATATTCAAGAGTAACCTAAGGAAGGCAGCTTACAGGTAAAGGATCAGATAAAAAAAGCATCATCTCACTGCTACCATCTGAGCTGTTCACTATGGAAAAATAACAACTGATGCGCAGGGAAGTTACCAAGGAAGACAGGGAAGCACTGCTTCTTATGAACACTGCCTGGGACTAGTTAATATTCACAAGCAAAGGTCAAGGCCTTAAACAGAAAGCTTATTTCAGGAAATTGTATGGAATACCAAGAATCAGAATAGCCCAGAAGTGTGAACTTGGGATTCAAGGGCCATGTTTTCTAACACCTGATATTTTGCATGCAACTGGATATTCAGGTGTTAGGTTGTTTTCTAACTGCTCTAAATTTTCTGTTTTTTTAATCTGTGCACATAATCCTAAGAAGATGCGTGTCTGAAAAGCATAATTATTAATTACCAGGAATCCAATGTATTATTAATTTATTTAATGTTGATGGACTGAATTGTGTGACAGGTGAAGACAGTCAGGTACCAATGATTGGCAGGAATAAACCAGTTTCCCTGAAGAGGGACAGGAATGATTTTACTCAAGAAAATGGCAGTGAAACCCAGCCTAATAAATAACTGAGCTGAGTTGACTTAAGCACTTATAATGCCAACGTCTGTGATAAGCAATGGAAACATTAATATAAAATGCTTCACCAAAAACGAATACAGTACAGTTCAGAATGATATATTGCAGCACAGCCATCCCTCGCATGGCATGCTTTTAAAGTGATGTTTATAATCATTATTATTTTGGTAACAATAGGGGGAAAAAAAGAACAGAACAGCAAAAATTGTTATCTGCTGAAGAGAAACTGCAGTAGCAAAGTTTCCTGATAAGAACCTACATAAGGATTTAGCCACAGTGAGAGAACAGCTGTGCTCTGATACAAACGCAGTAACTAAGAACGTGGTTGTAGCTTGTTCATTTCTAATTCTAGCTGTATGTTACAGTCATATGGTGAAAGCAGTCATTTCATGAAATAACTGAAATTTTCAGACATTTTGTGAAATGACCGGCATTATGGCTGTTTTATTACGCTCTTTGACTGTTCCACTCCGTCATTAAGTTAAATGACTGGTGTTTTTGTGAGAGTCACATTGGCGTGGTTTTTATCACTTACATTTAGGCATCTGAACTTAGACATGTACAGGTCAGTTTAGGCTCTCAAAATCATCGAAGGAAAGGTGACAATTCCAGATGGAAATCCAGCTGATCTACCTTAGGTACCTGGTTTTGGATGAGATGATTCTTTCCCTTAATTATAAAAGGAGTCTAAGGTGATAGGTTCGGATGAAGATACTTACCCATTGATTAATCCTCATGACTCCTATTTACTGTGTTTCTTAGCACTATGGATTCTCACAACTGTTGTGAAAAGCATTTCTATTATGAGATACTCTTGGAGACATTCACCTTCTATACCCTGGCCTCTTTGCCACAGGACACCTAAATGCTTTGGAGCCATTTGCTCCCTCCTTTTAGCTTATATTTCCCTTTCTCAGTGTGCCACATGGCCTACAGTTTAGAATTAGTATTATATTCATTTTTTTGTTTTGATCAGAACTAATAACTTGACACATCTTTCTTTACCCAGTCTGGGACATTTATTAAACCTCTCCACAGTCAGGGTTTTCCTAAAATCCCTATACTTAAAAATTTGCCCCTGTTGTGACAGTCAAATTCTAGTGACAGATGAGCATGTTAAATGCCTTTACTGCCTTGAAGAAATTCTGTCTCATATTCCTAGTAAATGTACCATTTGTTGGTCCTTCCCCTTCCAGGCCAGAAAAGACTAAGAGCCTGTCTTTATAACTGCCTCCCTGGGAAGTAAAAAGTTCTGTCTTCAGACAGCCATGATAAAGTGGTATCATTCACAGGGAAGACAATATTAGTTGAAGTATGGATGTGGTGAATGTCCATGA
>NW_010555360.1:0-6372 GCF_000687285.1 Phaethon lepturus | reverse complement strand
ACTCTTTCCTAATGAGAATCTGAGAGGTGCCAAGGGATTCTGCACATCAGATTAGGAAAGTCCAATACGGTTCTGATAGAACTGAGAGGCTGGAAACTACATATCAAAACAAGTTCCCTGGCAGTAAGTACATACGATAGCAGGGGAAGTACAGCTGCGGATTTTTCTGAGTCCTAGGAGGAAGGCAAAGCAGGCACTTGCAACACAAAGGAGAGCCTGTATCTCAAAGTGACTTAGCATATCCCCCAAAAATGTAAAAAAAGCTGTGCTCATCCCAGGGAAAATCATCATTTAAATGGATAGGTTTGAAGACCTGCATGGGTTCGAAGATCACCTGCCAACCTTAATCTTTCAGCCTTTCTAGGCTGCAATATATGGATAGGGTAAATATTCGTCCCTACTTCATCTCCATATAAAACCCAGAGCACGTCAGAAGACACTGACCTTCACATCTGTTCACACAACTGGGTGCTCTGAATTTCTTAGGAACAGGCTTTTCAGTATGTACTCTTGTCTGTTCTTTTGGCTTTGGGGTATTACACAGATGAACGGTTGAGAAGATAAGCAGGACTTAGTTGTTGAGTCTCCAGGAATGGAGGTTCCACATCCTGCCTAGTTGTCCGCTTTTAACGTTTAACCACTCTGATTATGTTATTAATTTTTCCTAATTTCTAATGAGTATTTCACTTTCTGTAACTGTATTGCATTTGCCTGGCAAGATTTTGGTAGCAAGGGGGCTACAGGGGTGGCTTCTGTGAGAAGCTGCTAGAACCTTTCCCTATGTCTGATAGAGCCAGTGCCAACCTGCTACAAGACAGACCTGCTGCTGGCCAAGACCAAGCCAATCAGTGATGGTAGTAACATCTCTGGGATAACATAGTCAAGAAGGATGAAGAAAAACCCTGGACAACTGCAGCCAGAGAGAAGAGTGAGAATATATGAGAGGAACAACCCTGCAGACACCCAGGTCAGTGCAGAGGAAGGGGCAGGAGGTGCTTCAGGTGCCAGAGCAGAGATTCACCTGCAACCCGTGGTGAAGACCATGGTGAGGCCGGCTGTCCCCCTGCAGCCCATGGAGGTCCATGGTGGAACAGATCTCCACCTGTAGCCCAGGGAGGACCCCACACTGGAGCAGGGGAGTGCCCAAAGGAGGCTGTGACCCTGTGGGAAGCCCACACTGGACCAAGTTCCTGGCAGGACCTGTGGACCCACGGAGAGAGGAGTCCAGGCTGGAGCAGGTTTGTTGGCAGGACTTGTGACCCCATGAGTGACCCACACTGGAGCAGCCTATTCCTGAAGAACGGCACCCCATGGAAGAGACTCCTACTAGAGCAGTTTGTGCAGAACTGCAGGCCATGGGAAAGACTCACCTCACCTTGGAGAAGTTTGTGGAGGATGGTCTCCTGTGGGAGGGACCCCAAGCTGAAGCAGGGGCAGCGTGTGAGGAGTCCTCCCCCTGAGGAGGAAGGAGCAGCAGAGACAACATGTGAAGAACTGACCACAACCCCCATTCTCCATCCCCCTGCACCACTCGGAGGAGGAGGTGGAGAAAATCAGGAATAAAGCAGAGCATGGGAAGAAGGGAGGGGTGGAGAGAAGGTGTTTTAAGATTTAGTTTTAATTTTCATTATCCTACTCTGATTTGATTGGCAATAAATTAATTTTTCCCCAAGTTGAGTCTGTTTTGTCCATGACAGTAATTGCTGAATGATCTCTCCCTTTCCTTATCTTGACCTACAATCTTCTTATTACATTTCCTCTCCCCTGTCCAGCTGAGAAGGGGAGTGATAGAGTGGCTTTGGTGGTCACCTGGCATCCAGCCAGGGTCAGTCCACCACATACTTATTTGATGATATTTACTTATTCTGCTTTTTTTAAGACTGAATAAACCCAGCTCTCTCAGTTTCCCCTCATATGCCTTATGCTCTGGGCACCAATACATCTTGGTAACTCTCTGATGTACAAGCCTGAGTTTTTCAATATTTTTCTCATACAGGGGAGATACAGTACTCCAGATTTGGTTTCACTAGTGTTGAACGGAATATAATAATCACTTCCCTCAACCTGTTGCCAATGTATTTGTTGATGTAGCTCGGTATGTTTTTAGCCATCATCTCGGCAAGGGTGCATTACTGGCTTATGTTCAATTTAGTGTCTACCAGAGCCCTCCAAGTCCTGTTCTGCAAAGCTGTTCCCCAGATAGTCAGCACCCAGATGGTGGGACAATACAGACGTGCCTCCACTTTCAGTATTAACAGTCATTAGGATCAGAAAGCTCTTGACCTGCACAAAACCACTCCAGTCATGACAGCATCCAGTGTCCCTGCACACCAAAGTCCGGAAACACCCTGTAAAAAGAAATGGCTACACCTCTTTCAGCCTGATGAGCAATGTTCATCCACCAGATCAGAGGCCAAGACAAGGCAGTGGAAGTTGTATTCCTTCGAGGTACACATTCTGAATTGAGGATGATAATTTTCTTCACAAGAATTTAAAGATTTAATATTCAGCTTCACTCAAAATTAGAGAGACAGATATTCAGTGAACTGGGGTCGGAAGAATTATTTGCCTCAAAATAAACTGAAAGTGTGACAAAACAGTTGTGCATTTCCAGATGGTAATGAAATGCAATTATATATTTGAACTCAACAGATGTATTTTATAGGAATTGTTTTAAAACTATTAGAAATGGTTCAAGGTAGTAAGAGTACCTTAAGCCCCCAGCCTGTTTCACCCAAGTGCTGAATAGTAACATCACCAAAAACCTTAGCTGTACTTGGATATCCTCAATGGGTGGAAAAATAAACCTTCACTAGCAGATAGTTAAATTATCTTGGATAATAAATTCAAAAGCAGAACATATCTATTTTATGAATGTTGGTATCATCTTGCTAACATCCAAATGACCCAGGAGTTCCATGAAAACACTCTCTGCAGCTAAATTTGTGGCCTTCAATAATGATCCAAAATGAAAATAAGTCACTATAAATCTATAAGGATCTTATATTCTTCTTACCAAAGGTTAAATCCTAAAAAAGGTTTTAAATTAGGAGACTAGATGGTCTAAGTTCCACCACAGAGACATTGTCTAAGTCAATACAATGACATCTAACCCTCTCCAGAGGGTGATCTAACCTTGTATCATGTGAATTGCTAAATGGTCTCAGTCTTTTCAGTGAAAGAGCAGGCACGGGTGACAGAGCCTCTAACTGAGATATGTCATTTACATGCAGTAATGTCAGATGAAGTAAAATCTTAGTTTCTGTAGCTGACAGAAACAGGACATATTGAGTACGTGTTATGACTGCTTCTGGTAAGAAATATATTGACAAATTGTATGAAGTGAGGGTACAGGATTCCATTGAATCATTGAATCATAGAATGGTTTGGGTTGGAAGGAACCTTAAAGATCATCTAGTTCCAACCCCACTGCCATGTCCACTAGACCAGGTTGCTCAAATCCTCATCCAGCCTGGTCTTGAACACTTCCAGGGCTGGGGCATCCATAACTTCTCTGGGCAACCTGTTCCAGTGCCTCACCACCCTCACAGGGAAGAATTTCTTCCTCATACTTAATCTAAATCTACCTTCCTTCAGTTTAAAGCCATTACCCCTTGTCCTATCACTCCATGAGCTTCTAAAAAGTTCCTCTCCAGCTTTCTTGTAGGCCCCCTTTAGTTACCGGAAGGCTGCTATGAGGTCTCCCCAGAGCCTTCTCTTCTCCAGGCTGAACCCCAACTCTCTCAGCCTGTCTTGATAGGAGAGGTGCACCATCCCTTTGATCATTTTGGTGACCCTCCTCTGGACTTGCTCCAACAGGTCCATGTCCTTCTTATGTTGGGGGCCCCGGTGCTGGACACAGTACTCCAGGTGGGGTCTCACCAGAGACAGGTAGAGGGGCAGAATCACATCCCTCGACCTGCTGGTCACACTGCTTTTGATGCAGCCCAGGATACTGTTGGCTTTCTGGGCTGCCAGTGCACATTACTGGGTCACGTTGAGCTTCTCATCAACAAACACTCCTAAGTCCCTCTCCTCAGGGCTGCTCCCGATCCATTCTCCACCCAGCCTGTATTTGTGCTTGGGATTAACCCCAACCCATGTGCAGGACCTTGCATTTGGCCTTATTGAACTTCACGAAGTTCACACGGGTCCACCTGTCAAGCCTGTCGAAGTCCCTCTGAATAGCATCCCTTCCCTCCAACATGTTGACTGCAACACGCAGCTTGGTGTCATTGGCAAACTTGTTGAGAGTACACTCAATCCCACTGCCCATGTCAGCAGCAAAAATGTTAAACTGTGCCAGTGTCAATACTGAACCCTGAGGAATACCACTCATCACTGATCTCCACTTGGACATCGAGCTCTTGACCACAACTTTTTGAGTGTGACCATTCAACAAATTCATTATCCACTGAGTGGTCCATCCATCAAATCCATCTGTCTCCAATTTAGAGACAAGGATGTCATGTGGGACAGTGTCAAATGCTTTGCGCAGGTCCAGGTGGGTGACATCAGTCGCTCTTCCCTTATGCACCAACGCTGTAATCCCATTGTATAAGGCCACCAAATTTATCATGCATGATGTGCCCTTAGTGAAGCCATGTTGGCTGTCACCAATCACCTCCTTATTTTCCATGTGCCTTAGCATAGTTTCCAGGAGGATCTGCTGCATGATCTTGCCGGGAGAGAGATGAGACTGACTGGCCTGTAGTTCCCCGGGTCTTCCTTTTTTCCCTTTTTGAAAATGGGGGCTATGTTTCCCCTTTTCCGGTCAGTGGAAACTTCACCAGATTGCCATGACTTCTCAAATATGATGGATAGTGGCTTAGCAACTTCATCCACCAGTTCCCTCTGGAACCCGTAGATGCATCTCATCAAGTCCCATGGACTCGTGCACCTTCAGATTCCTTAGATGGTCTCAAACCTGATCTTCTCCTACAGTGGGCAGTTCTTCATTCGCCCAGTCTTTGCCTTTGCCTTCTGCATCTTGGGTCGTGTGGATTGAGCACTTGCCAGTGAAGACTGAGGCAAAAAAGTCATTGAGTACCTCAGTCTTCTCCATATCCCGGGTAACAAGATCTCCTGTTTTCTTCCGGAGAGGGCCCACATTTTCCCTAGTCTTCCTTCTATCACTGACGTACCTATAGAACTTTTCTTGTTGCCCTTGACATCTCCAGCCAGATTTAATTCTATCAAGGTTTTAGCTTTCCGAACCTGATCCCTGGTTGCTCAGGCAATATCTCTTTATTCCTCCCAGGTTACCTGTCCTTGCTTCCACTCTCTGTAGGCTTCCTTTTTGTGTTGGAGCTTTTCCAGGAACTCCTTGTTCATCTGTGCAAGCCTCCTGGTGTTTTTGCCTGACTTACTCTTTGTTGGAATGCTTCGCTCCTGAGGTTGGAGGAGATGTTCCTTGATTATTAACCAGCTTTCTTGGGCCCCTCTTCCCTCCAGGCCTTTATCCCATGGTACTCTACCAAGCAGATCCCTGAATAAGCCTAAGTCTGCTCTCCTGAAGTCCATGGTAGTGAGCTTGCTGTGTGCTCTAATCTTGAACTCCATCATTTCAGGTCACTGCAGCCAAGGCTGCACTTGAGCTTCACATTCCCCATCAGCCCCTCCTTGCTGGTGAGAACAAGGTCCAGCATAGCACCTCTCCTCGTTGGCTTCTGTATCATTTGGAAAATAAAGTCATCAACAATGCACTCCAGGAACCTCCTGGATTGCTTATGCCCTGCTGTGTTGTCCTCCCAACAGATATCAAGTTGGTTGAAGTCCCTCATGAGGACGAGGATGTGTGAATGTGAGGTTGCTCCTATCTGTCTATAGAGAGCCTCATCCGCTCAGTCCCTCATGCATTCCCAGGTGGAGCTCCATGCACTCCAGCTGGTCATTGACATAGCAGATGACACCCTCTCCTTGTCTACCTGTCTGTCCTTCCTAAAGAACCTGTATCCTTCCATTCCAATGCTCCAGTCATAGCAGCCATCCCACCATGTCTCTGATGATGATAAGATAAATAAGAAATTGAAAAGCTTTAGGAAAGAGAATCATAGGATCATAGAATCTTTGGGTTGGAATGGACCTTTAAAGGTCATCTAGTTCAACCTCCCTGCAATGAGCAGGGACATCTTCAACCACCGCAGGTTGCTCAAAGCCCTATCCAACCTGACCTTGAACAGTTCCAAGGATGGGGCATCTACCACCTCTCTGGGCAACCTGTGCCAGTGTTTCACCACTGTCACTGTGAAAAATTGCTTCCCTATATCTACTCAAAATCTGCCGCCTTTTAGTTTAAAACCATTACCCCTTGTGCTATTGCTACAGGTCCTGCTAAAAAGTCACAGAATCACAGAATCATAGAATCACTAG
>NW_010555359.1:0-22603 GCF_000687285.1 Phaethon lepturus | reverse complement strand
CCCTCCTTCCTTGCCTGTCCCTCCTGACCAGCCTGTAGCCATTGGTAGCCACACTATCATGACTGCTTACTTCTGGTTTCTGTGCAAGAGCAGTAGGATTTCTTCCTTGGCACCGCAAATAATGTTTGGATCAGGCTGAGCAACTTTGTACATATGGCAAAGGACAAAATCTTTAAAGAGGGATCTGGCAACTCTGACGAACCCGTCACCCCCGGCAGTTAGTAATAATCAGTAGAAATCAGTAATAATCAATGGGTGTGCATGGCAACATGTTGGTGGGGTGGGGCTGCGGGGAAGCCTCTGTGAGGAGAGCTCCAGGGCTGCCCCGCGCCGCGCACCGCCGGTGCCTGCTGGCTCCCACCAGTTCTGCGATGGCCCCACCAGCAAGCTGGTGGCACCTCTGGGAAAATGCACTGAAGAAAGAGCAGAAAACACTGGACAGGCAGAGGAGGAGAGAGAAAAAGGTGAAAAATGATACTGTGGGCACTGAGGTCAGAGAAGGAAGCGGGCGTGGAGGTTCTCCAGGCTGTGTTGTGGTTTAACCCCAGCCGGCAACTCAGCTCCACACAGCTGCTCGCTCCCTCCCTCCCGGTGGAGTGAGTGTATTGGGAGGGTAAGAATGAGAAAACACATGGGTTGAGATAAAAGACACTTTAGTAGGTAAAACAAAAGCCACGCATGCAAGCAAAGCAAAACAAGGACTTTTGGCAGGGGTTCAGCCATCTCCAGGGAAGCAGGGCTCCATCACGCATAACGCTTACCTGGGAAGACAAACGCCATCACTCCGAGCGTCCTCCCTTTCCTTCTTCTTTCCCCCAGTTTTATATTGCTGAGTATGATGTCATATGGTATGGAATATCCCTTTGGTCAGTTGGGGTCAGTTGTCCCAGCTGTGTCCTCCCAGCTTCTGGTCACCCCCAGCCCACTCGCTGGTGGGGTGGGGTGAGAAGCAGCAAAGGCCTTGACTCTGTGTAAGCACTGCTCAGCAAGAACAAAAACGTCCCTGTATTATCAAGACTGTTTTCATCACAAATCCAAAATGTAGCCCCATACTAGCTACTATGAAGAAAATTAACTCTATCCCAGCCAAAACCAGCACACGCTAGAGGAGAGATTCCCCTGTCCCCTGTGGAGGAGGCTGTGGTGGAGCAGGTGATTCCCTGCAGCCCAAGCAGATGTGTCTTTTTTTTTTCCTCAGTACCCAAATATATTTTAAATGGCAACAAATTAAATTAATTTTACCCAAGTTGAGTCTATTTTGCCTACGACAATATTTTGTAAGTGTTCTCCCTGTCTTTATCCTGACCCAAAAGCCTTATGGTTCCTTTCTTTTTCTCCCACTTCTTTTCAAAAGATGTGCCTGAACTTGTCCCAGCAATTAAGAAAAATTTCCATTTTTAGAGTGGAATTTGAGTGAAGTTTAAAGTTCTGTAACACTGGTGTATCTCAAGACTGGGAAGAACTTCACATTTATATATGAAGATAAAAATAATTTTCCTCCCAATAATTATTAAAAGAAACTGAAGACAGATGGTTACATTTCATTTTTTGAATGCATTTCATTTAAGTTTGTCTTTGCGAAAAGCTTTCCAGCAATAATCAGAGACATTACTGAAACAAAAAGAAAAGCCAAACACTTTCTTTCCAGCTAAACAGAGAAGCAATCAAATCCTTTTTTGCTCATAAAAAATCTGCAGATTTTGGACACTACTGCTTGAGGTGCCTAAGCAACATCGCAGGCTGAGTCTAAGCTTGTAGGCTTGGCTTTCACATCAACGCCTAGACATGCCCAATACAAATGCCTCAATAACCACAAAGTCTGAAGTCAAGAGTGGCAAAAAAGCAATTCAGCCTCACTCTCTCCCACCCAGGACTGTCAGACCCTGGTTTTCTGCATACCCTGTGAGAAGCAGCCAGGGTAACCAAGCTGATGGCTGCTCTGGGGAATCTACCAACCTATTCACTACAGGATTTTTTCCATATAGGCAGGCAGGATGCAGTCTTCCTGGACCATAATGGTTTGAAATGTTTAGAAACCGTTAGAATCTACAGTAGGTCTGATGACTGAGTTGTGGGCGAATGTTGCCCAACAGGTCTTTTTTGTGACAGATGCAGGAGCCAGGTTTTGGGTGAAGTCTGTGACTGTTGGTCTCAAACATCCAAGAAATCCTGAACATGATTCTGGGAGGAATGAAAACGATGCTTTTTTTGGCACTGAATTTGCTGAAGTGACAGATTTGGAGATTGCGAAGTAAGAAAACTTTGTGATACTTGTATATGGCTATGTGTATATGTGTGTATATCTATATAAAAGGGAGAAAGAGCTTATAGTTCACAGATATAGATAGGTAAAGATTTATATTGCCTACTCATTCTGCTTGTTTCTGGTCAGTAACTGCTAGACCTTCCTACTAATACTAACCAATACAATGCAGCAGATGAAGACAAAATTAATGACACCCATTGACCCTTGTATTTTTTGGCCTTTAAATTTTTATGAGAGGATTTCATAGTCATAAAATATAACACTGTTTTTCATTACAGATTTCTTCTGCCTGATTTGTCAGCTACAATAAATAAGACTTTGGTGGATTAACGTTGGTATGTTCGTAAACAGCAACCACATTGAGTCATGTCTGAGCCTAAATTATCTCTACTTTCACTAGAAAAAGGAAATCCAAGCACTACAAAGAGATTTATTAGGAAAAGCAATCAAATAAAATGTATGACTAATGGTGTCAGTTCCTTACGGTGAGTATCTTTGCTCTAATCATTTGGAAATTGAAAGTTGTTCAGATTCCTCTGAAATAAACACATCTTCTTCCTCTGTTATATGTCAGCCTTGGGTTAGTTATTGCATTCAGCTAGAGTCTAATAGCGATGTAGTACTGAGAAGAATCAATGTCTTACTGTACATAGTGATTGCACAAGTTAATTGCTCTTTTTAAATGAAATATATTTCTTTACAGTAAATACACTGGAAAGCAAAAATGATTAGACTACTACTCTTGTAAACATGACTACGGTGTTTACTGTTTATTTCACATCACCAGTGTACATTCAATAAATAAAAAACGCTTTCCTTTCTCATTTAAAAACAAACCCAAAAAAAGAATAAAGAAGTGTGTATGAGACTATAATTGACTTTAAAGCAATATACACCATGTATGAAACATCAGCTACATTTTAGGAAGCCATTCCTACTCAGTTATTTGGCAATACCCTGTATGCATTTGCTCCTGGAGGAGACTCAACCAAATTTTAAAGAATGGATTTTCTTTTGCACCAAAAGGGACCAAATTAAACATTTACCAGGTCAGTTGTTTGCTAGTTAGAGAAGTAGCTGATAACTTAGCTGACTCTTAAACATTGTTTAAAATGTGTCAGATGTTTTGCCATTAGAACTAACTCATGACTGTCACATTAGAAATAGAAGCCTTAACCCACTTTTTCCAGAATGTAGAGGTTAAGGGCAATTGTATGTAGCTTTCATATACCATATCTCATATATTGACCTCGAAGCGCTGTAAGTGAACATCCGTATGTTCACACCTATACTGTGACAGCAGTCGTACTCTCCGGAGGCTTAGCCAGGGCAAAAGGCTGATAACGGTAACAACAGAAGTGTCCTGCCTCTAGGCAATCTGGCTCTCTGCTTTCCTGAGGTTCCCTTCGATTTATAGCAACTGGACTTGTCTAGTCTCATGTCTCTGTGTTGAGGGGTTTTGTTAAGAAGCACTGGCTGCTTTGTGCTCTTTCAGTTATGAAAAGTGAATTAAATATTTACCTGGGTTATCGATTGCTTCATGGTAATTGTGTTTTTGTGGACCCGCCAGAAGATATTAAACAAGGTGTTCCTAAGTGCTTGCATCTTTTTCACCAGCACATAATCACAATTAACATAAACAATTCAATATAACTCAAACCATAAAACTCATACTGATTATCCAGAGATTTGCTGTTGTGTCGATAGTTTAACTTACAGATCCATATATAAAAAAATCCACGCGTCACTGGAAAACTATGAATTCATAACTGAATTTGACAGCCACGATGGGTTTTTTATGTATGTTAAGCTACTTTTGAAAGTTAAGTGTCTTTCAGAACATCCAAGTTCCTTGAATAGTTAATGGAAAGAGAGAAGCTTAAAGCCACCCAAAGCAGCTTTCATGAATAATTCTGCTTGACCTCAACCCATAAGGGATATAAACATGAGTATATACAGAATAATATTTGCATGCTGAACTCACTTGTCCATGGAAAGGGATAGCTGTGTCTATATGCATGCATCCTGTAAGCAAAATTGCTGTTTGCGGAGTTTTAAAGGACAGTGTATGCAAAATTATAGGAGATATTTTGAATCACTGACCGTCTTGATTATAAGAGGTACTGAAGTTTAAAGCAAGCTAGTAATTTTCACAATTAAGTGTGGGTTTGTGATATGCAGCCTAAAATTTCTTTCCCTTAATTCAGGTTGCCTTGTTGGCTTCACAATATCCTTTTCAAGGATATTTTCTATATCCTTGCAAGCTATATTAAGCTTCAGAATACATTATAAAGGTAAATATTGGACTTTCCTGAATGTGGCATTATTAGTTAATGGATAATTTATGGAAATTTAGAGTTACAGGAAAAACAATAGTCTTTCCTATCTCTGTCACTTGTATTTTGACAGGCTGTAAATATAAGACAAACCTAAGTCATTACACCATGTCTCTGCTGAAATGTGGCCATAAGACTTACAGGATTTCTGTGTTTCACATTGAGCTGCCCATCAGATGAAATCAGTGTTAACATAACAAGCCAGTTATTGCTGGTATTTAAAAAAAAAAAGGGTTATAATAGGGCAAGTACAGTAGGAGTTCAACAGCTGTGGAGTAGCACCGAAAGAGCAGTAGTGGCCTGAAGCAAGAATCAAAGTAATTACATCTCTCACAGGAAGTGGTGAGCAGCAGAGTTAGATGAGTTAGCGGAAAGGAACGTAACCGGTTCACTTAGCCTGTTCGTTTGCAAGAGAGATGCTTTCTTCCGCTTTAGAGAGCTTCCAACCACAACCCTTCCTCCTCCCACCCCAGATAACACCACTTTTATGTAGCCGGGGTTCGCACAGTGGTTTAAATCACTCACACAGCAAGCAAAATTCAAATGCCGGCACTCAGCTGAGTGCAGCGTACCCACCTCCGTACGTTACCCAAATGCCGTAGAGCAGCGCCGATGCTAGCATGGCGTGCGTGTGCGGGGAGGGGAGGACTTAGTACTCTGCTACTACTACTGCTGCCGTACTACCATGGCTTTACTGCTTGTGAACAAATGCATTGGTATAAAACCAATTAGTAAATGAGAAATTCCATCCAGCTCTTCTCAGTACAGCTGCAATCTGTTCAGGACACTTACTAATATCTTGTCCCGTCCCAGCTAAAGCGCCTTAGCTGGGCGGGAGTGCTATGTGCGATGTGGGTGCACGATGTGAACCGGCAGCCACGGCAGCGGGAGGTGTCTGCGGAAAACATCAGTTGGCTGTTACTGGAATACCATGCCCAGCTCTAAGCTTTAAAAAAATGGGAGACATTTCTGAGAAGTTGTATAAAGCTGTCCTTCTATTCTTGAACACGTGCCTCACGGACAGAGATCACACGAGCTCAGTCTAGTTAATCCGCTTCAGGAAAAGACAGGAAAACAATTTATGATTATCTGTAAGTACCTATGCAGGGAAAGACCTCTTTTACTAAAGGTTTCCTCAGTATAAAAATCATAGGCATAACAAAATCCAGCAGCTGGAAATTAAAATCAGACTAACTCAGGCTAAGATTAGTTAACTGGGAGGAGAAGTGGGGTGGTCTGCCTGAAGAGGCAGCTGGTGCCTCAACACCTGGCAAAACCTAGCATCTACTTTATAAATAAAGCTAGTTCACATACGTTTAACAGGCTCGTGCAGGCGTTTCAGCACAGCCAGTGTCAGCACCTGAAAAAAAGGGGTTAATATCTAATGAAAAAACAGGAAAAAAAAAAATTCTCACAACCAGAGGGCTCATTTGTGCCAGCCTGGGTCATCGGTGGGAGCAATTTTCCCTTATCCCTTAAGTTCCTATCTTGCTGTTGGAAGAACCTCAGTGGCTCGAACAGCGCTTATCTCTTCCGCGTGGATGTGATAAGATTCAGCTCAGTAAGTTTTTTAAAACTCTTTGTGAAGTCTAATTTTTGCTGCTGTGGGCTTTCCAGAGGCGCAGTTTTCCAAAGGTCAGTAACAGCACGAGTCACTGCTTTCCTTAGGGCATCCCTGCCTGCCTGACATTGTTTAAGGGAATCCTGTCCTGGTGGAACTTGTGCCAAGAGAAGGTGGAACTTGTGCCAAGAGAAGGGGAAGAAGGAATCTCCAGTGACAAATTCTTCCAGCTGTGATAGAAAAATATCTACTGAATGCACTTGGAAAAAAAAAAACAGTGAAATGTCCCATTTTGGATATATTATAGATTAACTAGAAATTTATGTGTTTTTTTTAACAGAACTGGAGAAAACACAGAACTTAATTCCTGTAGAGTCAAAATCTAAAATTTTGATCTTATCTCCTGCCCTTTGTGCCCTTCAGGGTATCACCTTACAGCTGGGAATACTGGAAAAGATGGGATTATCAGAGTAATAAAAAAATAATGGCAGGAATGTGCAGTTTTCAGGTGTTGTACGGTCACTGAGGGAACCATAGCCTGTGGCATAACTTAGACCACATCCAAAGCCTGCAACAGTCATTTCCTCAGTTCCAGAGACTGGTCAAAACATAATTTTGAAAATGAATGATTTACAGTTTGCTCTTTGTCAGCCTTCCATCTCTCTGCCTGTAAGAAGTGAAAAGAAATCCAGCCAAAACCCCATGCCCCAGTTGGGTAGTACACCTACATATTGAAAGACTGTGATTGTTTCGGAGAAATGATGAACTAAAAATTTTGTTAGGGAATATGACATTAGGGAGTTATTGTGGCAAAATGTTAATCACTGGGGTTTTTTTCCATATTATGATGCCATTAAATACATATCAAAAAGGGGTTAAAGAGTTAAAACATTTTTTTTGGTAGGTTTTTTCCGATGGTGGAATGAACTCTAGATGGAGAAGTTAGTGACTGTACTAAGTGCTATATACATTACTTAAATAACTACATATAGTGTGTATATGTGGAGTTATTTAACAGCCCATATGTTTACTTATGACTTTTAAAAATATGAACTATGAAGGTCATAACAAATAATAACACAAAAGCAACCCCAAGGAGCAGAATACTTGGTATATAAGCAAAATGATCAGCTTAAGAATGTTCTGTTCCTTAGCATAAAATAAAACATTTTGAGGGAGTAGGTATTGTAGAAGAGAATTATTCACCACTGATACAGGCTTTTTATGAGTCTATGTACATTTTTGCCAGCGGGTGTATCTACCTTCATCCTAAAAGACACAGCTGTAATTACCATGGAGGACATTATCTTACAGCCAATGTATTTCTTACGAGTCTCTTGAACAGTCTTGTCCACTTGTTTGCGTTGGTCTCATGAAGAGCTTGTGCAAACGAGAGCCCTTGGGGAAAGCGGGCTTTGCTTTTGAGGGCCCGTGCTCACCTGCATGAGCAGCAGAGACTTGTGTTGAAGACAGTCGCTTGTCCTTGAGACAACTGAAAGGTCATTCGCTCACTTCAATACCTTCTTTCTCGCTGTGGATTTGCACAGAATGTGAGACTTCAGTATATTTTAAATCTGCTGAGGTTTATGTATTCAGAACTATTAAGCTTTGACTGTATGAAGTACATGTCTTTTTTTCTTACAGCTTTTTACTTAAGTAGAGATCACATCTCCTCTTTTAAAAATACAATCCAGTTTCTTCGTATTTAATCTTTTAATATGTCTTTTCCGTTTTTGGGTTTTGTTTGTCTACTTGCTTGTTTCTGTTTTTGTCAGGAATGATCCTCCGTAGAAAATACCTAATGATATATGTATTTATAAATATTTATATATATACATATATGCATGTGGACATGTATTTCTTTCCAGTGGAGGTTGCTGGAAATTCTAGAATGAGACAAGAGTACAGAAAAAAAAAAAACCCACAACAAAAACACTTAACATGCCAGCACACAAAAATAAATTAACAAACAAAAAGCCACTAAATTTTAAACTTACACAGCCACTTGCATGCTGGCATTTTAAAACCTTGACTGCCAGTAACATTTTAGTTAAAATATCACATTACTGCTCTGCCTTTATAAATATTGTTCATAGGTTAAGTTGAGTCTGGAATGAGACACTTAACTTGCAACTAAGGAGAGGTAAAACCTATTTGCCTGTGAAAGACAAGATGATTCTGCTTCCTCCAAGTACAAGGAAGCAGGAAGGTTATGGTTTAGCTGGGTGCACACCATCATTATGAAAGGAGCACCAAATTCACCTGATTCACAGACAGTATGTGGGTGCTTTCAAGGATGAGAGCTTTAATAACTGGGCAAGAATATGTAATAAGTGTGGTGGCAGAACGTAAGTAAATGGCAGATGCATGAGAAATACACGATAGAAGGCAAATAAATTGTAGGATAATGTGAGATGCAATTTTAGGAAATGGCCAAATGCATGGGTATAGAAGGAATCACAACTCACTTTGGATTTCAGCTACCAAACAACGGGACTTTATTATGCTGTGTGATCAACAATACATCATTCTACACTTATTGCCAGAGCACTAAAGGACTCTGAGTAATGAACCCAACAAAGAGTGAAGCTGAGTACTGAGAGCCCTCAGCACAGGAGAGACACGGACCTGCTGGAGCGGGGCCAGAGGAGGCCCCAGCAACGCTCCGAGGGCTGGAACAGCTCTGCTGGGAGGACAGGCTGGGAGAGCTGGGGGGGCTCAGCCTGGGGCAGAGAAGGCTCCGGGGAGACCTTCCTGCAGCTGCCGGGGCTGAGAGGGGCTGATAGGAAAGATGGGGACAGACTTTTTAGCAGGGCCTTTTACAGTAGGACAAGGGGTGATGGTTTGAAATGAACAGAGGGTAGATTTAGTCTAAATATAAGGAAGATATTTTTCACATTGAGGGTGGTGAAACCCTGTCCCAGGTTGCCCAGAGAGGTGGTAGATGCCCCATCCCTGGCAACATCCCAGGTCAGGCTGGACGGGGCTCTGAGCACCCTGCTCTGGGTGAAGATGTCCCTGCTCACTGCAGGGGGTTGGACTAGATGGCCTTTAGAGGTCCCTGCCAACCCAAATTGTTCTGTGATTCTATGATTCTAAGACAGCAAATAAGCACCTAGAAGAGATGAAGTCAGAAACAGAGCTTGGAGCAGATATGTATGATTAATGGAGCAGCTGTTGCATGAGACAACAGGAGAAAATTCCTGGAATGGCATCTGTGACCATTCAGGGAGGAAGATCCTGAGAAATGGAAGACAATCATGGAGCGCTTGTTTGTTACTCCTTGTGATTGTAGTTGACTGCTGTAAAGAGAAAGGTGAAGCAACGGAGTATAATATGTACATAATTCAAACTGAACTAGATAACTGCATCATTTCGTGAGAGAAGTAGATGTAAAATAAAGTCATGATGTTAGCACAACCAAAACAAATGATGTCGATATCATCTGTAAGGTGGGCACTGGGATGGGAAAAGTTAAATGGTTCTATAGGACCAGAACACTTTCCACAGTCAGGATTTTCTTACAGAACCTGTCACTTTATTATTTTTTAATTAGGCTGTTTCAATTTATTCATGATTGTTATTCAGTTTACAATACTTTTCAGTTCTTAAATAATTCCTGTATTTTATCCTGAGGCAAAATCTCTTTAGCCTCTGGCCCTTAAACTCAAAGACTTCTCACTCATCTGCAGTAACTACACTATCTGACTTGAAACAAAAGAATAAATATAAGGCACCACACAGGGCAGACATCCACAGTGTTTAATTTAATATGTTAGCCACTCACCTCAGGAAAAATGGGTAATAGTTTGTGTCATTCATCAGTGGGAAAGTTGTACTTCATGCTGTCACTGGGGCATCTTTGTACTATCCAGTGACATTCAGCTTTGATAGTCACGTTTGGGGACCAGTTCCTTGTGCTTCTGCCCATTGAGACGGGCTCTTTTACATGGCAGTTCAAAGCAGAAATCTACTGTAAGTGCTTTGAATCATGCACCTAAAAAGCCTTTCTCTGTTCTTTGATTAGAGAGGAAGCCATAAAGGGTGCAGCAAATCATTCATTAGGAGCGAGCTTACTTAAATGAGGCGATTAACTTTCGTCATCATTCTTTTCCTTTTTTTTTTTGCTTTCTACAGTAGCATTGGTCTAGACAAACCCGTCGATTAAGACTCAAGGATAGCAACATGAATAAAACACATCATTTGCAGTTCATTTTTATTCTCCTTTTTGCTCAGGAAAAATCATGCGTGCATTATGGAATGATTTGTTTCCTCACGTTCAGTTTGAAGACATTTCTTTCCATTTCTTTTCTTCTTTATTCTATTTTTTCTTAGAAAATATTTATTCTACTGTATTGGTGAAAGCAGTCCAAGATGTTAACTTGATACAAAGCACAAGGTGATAATGACTTTGACGACCCTTAGTTTGAAGGAAAGCTCTGTCTCCTGCCTAAACAAAGGTTACTGAGGTTACTGATATGAGAGAAAACTTGTTTTCATTATAACAAAAAAGTTAAAGACCACAGATCTCCTTCTATAGCTTTAGGTGTTCATTTTGGTTTTGCAGATCTAATCCATTCGTGCCAAAATAATACTTCTCAATTTTTCATAGCAAATCCCTGAAGAACAGAAAAAGAAACAAATTTTCTCATTATGAGGATTTAAATGTGGGCGGTGGGGGGGGAGAATAATTACAGCTTGGAGCTGTTTAGAGTGTTTATGGCAAAACTGCTCCCTGAGCGGTGACCATGGAGTGGATGTAAAGGCATATCCATGACCAGGGACTACCCAGCGCCTCCCACTAAGAGATGTAGAGTGGTTTGCAATTGCATGGTTCAGGGCTATTGCCCTGCAAGCACAGTGCCTAGGTAGAATTCACCTCCAAATTAATGATGCCAAAATTTAAAAACCTGCATGCCAATGTCTGCAGGCACTGTGACTGTCTAAGCTCCCATTTAGAGCCAGCAGCATCTTGAAATCTATTCAGCTCACCCTGAGCTAGTTACCTAAATTCAATCAGTTGAGTTACCCTCCAGATTCCATTCACGATATTGCCTAGGTCTCATTTGACTTTTGCCCTAGACTGTTTCTGCTAAAACAGAGATTTTAGTTGTTTTTCCACTTTAAATACATGGAATGCTGTGAGGGCTGTGCCACAGTCTGCCAAATTGAGGATGCAAGACCTTTCGGGACAGTAATGTAATGGGTATTTTTCAGTACAGCAGAGCTCCCGAGTGCTCTACTTGAGAACTGCACTCAGCTTTCCTTTCATAAGAAATGGGTTGGCTCATCGCAAAAGAAATACCAGTAACAAAAATAAAAATACGTTTTGTGTGGACAGTCGAGGAACTTAGCAGTGAACCAGATGTTTACGTTACTTGACTGTGATGAGGCACGCAATGGCTTTTTAGGAAAACAATCAAAAGGAAAAATAGTTAAGCATATTTCTATGTCAAATTATTTTGCTTTATCTGTCTTCTGGCTTTATTCTTCTGTACCTACAGTTTACTTTTTCCCGTAGCATGTTCACTAATACATAATTTGTACCGAGATCTTTTAAGGACAGAATCAAAAAAGATAAGAGAGTAAGTTTTCCTTTTCAAGATTTTTGCCATTGTTGTTGCTTTTTTTTGTACAAAAATTCTTACAAATTCAGTATATTGAATTCCTGGATATGGCTTCCCTGCAAAGTATCGTGCTTTCCTAAGTAGTGAGAATAGAAGGTTCTATTCAGCTCTTTTTCATCTTTCTTTGTCAGACGCTGCTTCACCTCATGTTCTCCATTAAAATCAAAAGCAGCTTTCCACACCACTGTTGTGGTTACTCATTTGGCAAATGCTTCCCGTGGAACACCCTTCAGTAAAAGTTGCAGCCAGTGTCACTTGATGAAGCTTTAGGATGAATGTGTGTTTTCTCTGCATGATGTACAAACATGAGGTGGCTGTCAGAGACCTGGGCTCAATCTCCTTCTCTAGTAAGGTTTCTTGGGTATTTTGGGGCAAACTGTTTCAGACTAGATCCTTAAAACAGCTCAAAATGACTCAGAGTTTCTGGGTGTGATTGAAATACCTGAGTTAGTTAGTTATGTTCTTTATCCTATACCTCAGAAGAATTAGGTTCCTTTGCATAAGAATAGGTTTAGCAATACCCACTGGACTCAGGCTATAGGGGTGCCTACTTTAGGCTACTGGAAACACTGGAAGATGCGGTGGTTCTGTGACATTGTCTCTTGCTGGACTCTTTGCATTTATCTAGAACCCGAAGTTTCAGGATCAGATGGGAACTCATGTGTGTAAAATTTCCTGCCAAATGTAAGCTTCTAAGATACCCTTTTAGACAAAACTGACTCATTTAGGGTTTTTTTTAACATGTGGATATATGATTTAGTATCATTTAGAGACTGGATTATGAATCTGGGAACAGGAGACATTTGTCCCAGCCTTTCTTCAGCTGCAGAGTTTTCAGATTTCCAGCTTCCTCCCTCCACAGAAGCACTCTCATGGAAAGACTTGTGCTACTTTCGAAATTCACTTTGAATTAACTGGAAAGATTTTTTTCTCTCTTGGGAAATTTCACCAAAAAACCTAGATGACTTGAAAATATTAATAAATTATAATGCCATTTTGTAATGTAAAACTATTTCCAAGCTGTTCTACTGATAACTCTACTAGCTGAATACTTCATGAGCTTCTTTGGATTTTATCTTCACATGGTATTTGTCATGTAAAACACTCAAAACTAGTTTTTCCATTGGAGCATTACACGAGACAGACTATATGTTTTATTTGACATCACAAACAAAGTGAGCTTGGAAATATCCAGTTCTTTGAAGTCCTGGAACGTCACTGTCCACTTGTGGATCCTTCTCCTTTATGTGTTCCTGGAAACAATATTCTCAACAGTCAGACAAGATCAAGAGAAGGGAAGAGATGGACTGGTTTCAAGAAGGTCAGGCTAGGTTAAATGCTTGGTCTACACACTTTGATTGAGTTCCTTTAAACGTGCTCTTGGAAGCAGTGTGGTAACATCAGTGTAACTTTTTATTTGCTTTCCAAGGACTCTCCATTAGTCATTTGTCAATTGGCTTTCTATGCTTCTGAAGTCTTTTTCTTTTTTCTTTTTCTTTTTCTTTTTCTTTTTCTTTTTCTTTTTCTTTTTCTTTTTCTTTTTCTTTTTCTTTTTCTTTTTCTTTTTCTTTTTCTTTTTCTTTTTCTTTTTCTTTTTCTTTTTCTTTTTCTTTTTCTTTTTCTTTTTCTTTTTCTTTTTCTTTTTCTTTTTCTTTTTCTTTTTCTTTTTCTTTTTCTTTTTCTTTTTCTTTTTCTTTTTCTTTTTCTTTTTCTTTTTCTTTTTCTTTTTCTTTTTCTTTTTCTTTTTCTTTTTCTTTTTCTTTTTCTTTTTCTTTTTCTTTTTCTTTTTCTTTTTCTTTTTCTTTTTCTTTTTCTTTTTCTTTTTCTTTTTCTTTTTCTTTTTCTTTTTCTTTTTCTTTTTCTTTTTCTTTTTCTTTTTTTCTTTTTCTTTCTCCTTTTCTTTCTCCTTTTTCTTTTTCCTTCTCCTTTTTCTTTTTCTTTTCCTCTTTTTTTTTATTTTCTTCTACTTCTTCTTTTTCCTTTTCCTCTTCTTTTCCTTTTCTGCTCATTTAGAAGAACTTAGGAACCAGAGAGACAAAGTTCCACCAGTAGAAAAGAAGCGATTTCCTGTGGGCAATGTCACTGTTCATATGAGATGTCCAAAAGCAGATGTTGGCTGCTTCAGGCTGCCCCATGAAATTCTTTCAATTCTTGACAGTGCATCATGGGTACTGGGTCAACTGCATTCATGCAGATACAGTTCATGAAGATTTGAAGTTGGTAACAATATTGCAAAATTCATGCTCTCCTGAATAAACTGCACAATAATAGCTTTACCCTCTGCACAAGGCTTTCAGCAGGGCTCCAGCTGAAAGAGCCACCTAATTCAGAACAGATGAAGCATAAAGAAGCATAAATATTGTACAATGGCTCCAAAAAAGATCATGCATGACTGCATACATCCTAATTGTCCTTCCTTTATACGTAGATTTAGCAGTGCAAATACCAGCGCTGTACCAATATGCATTTAAACTAACCTCGGGAAACAGTGTAGGAAAAAGACACTTGATCATTAGCGCGTGATTTAGACCCAGAAAGGACTATTGCAAAACTACCCAAGTGTTCATCTGGCAACACAGCAGGCTCATTATCTGCGTTAAAGCCATTATTTCTGTAGGGAGGAGGACAAAAAAAAAAAAGCCCCCAAAAAACAAATAAGGTATTTAAAAGCGGGAGGGAAAGACAACGTGCGCTGCACATATGCGATGCGTAAGCGTGCTGCAGCAGCGAGGGTTGCCATGGAGACTGCTGGATGGCAGCAAGAATGCGCTGGCATCTGGAAGTGAGGTGCTGAGAGCACCCAGAACGAGCCCGCGGTCCCGCTGCCGCCGAGGCGCGGCGGGACCCGTCCCCGTCGCGTGCCAAAGCAGTCTAGCACTGGCCAAGGTAAGACTTAGACGGGCAGCACCAGTTAGCGGCGCAGGAACTACCGGGAGCTATTACCTTCACAGGAGCCGCTCCCCAGGAAGCCACCACCCCAGGAAGAAAAGAAGGATTTAGTTATTGCCCAGGAAGAATGCTGCCTGTGCATCAGCTTTGCTTTTTCAGAGTGAGGAGTAAATTACTTTGCTTTAAAAAAAAAACCTTACCTCAGCTAAGGCTGGTGATTCATGAGGCCCATGTCCTATTCTCACCTCTCATAAAACCTTCCCTTTCTGCAACAGGGAATATTAAAAAAGCAGCTACTTCCCGTCTTATAACTACAACTACAGCTGGAGCAAACAGTGATAAAAAGGTGAGCCTTATTATTCTGCCCAGCAAAGCACAGACGTGACAGTCTCATCCTCTGTCCCCCCCAGCCGTCCCGAGTGACGTAGTGCTGCTGTCGTACTGAGAAGCACTGGCAGGTTGTCACCCTGGCTTTACGCACCCACCTCAAGAGCACGACCGACATCCTGGCCCTCCTGAAGCGATATGGGAGTCCTTCACAAAGTGCCGTAGGGCCGCATTTCTTCCATGAAATAGGAACTGTAACAGAAGGGATGCTATTTGCACGGTTATCAGCTCTCACGGAGACTTTTGGGACTGACGCTTTCTTTTCTGAGGTGCTTTCACGTTCACCGTGACCCGGCCACCCTGGGCCCGTGCAGAATCCCACTGACCACACAGGGCCAGACGGCAGGATTCGGGTGTACCTGAGGGTCTCTCATTCCCAGACCAAATCACTCTTCCCTTCCTTCACCCAAATGGTGACATCAACCTAACACCTAATAAAAAGCCAAACAGTTTTTTCAATGGGAAAGGGTCTTTTTTCTTTTCTTCCTTTTGATTTTTAAAATAATTTTCCTATTTTTCCTCTCTTTTTTTTTTTTTCCTTTTGAATACACCTCTCATTTTTCCTATTCCTGAGTTCTCTAGCAAGGGAAACTAACTCCCTTCATCCATGCTAGACCCTGGGAAATAAACGATGTGTTTATAGCATAGTAATCTAAAAGCTAGAACCCTGGAGGTAAACAGGGAGTGAATCAGTTTATCAGTATAGATACCACAGTAAGTTTCAGTGGTGGCAAAATTATATTACCACTAATTGCCTTTTAAAGCAATTCTAAAAAAAAATCAAATTGCAATACAGCTTAGTTCACAAAGCAATCGCATGGTCTACAGTCCTTGAGAAATTCTCTCTCTGTAAAAGAAAAAAGTTTCTTCCACAGGCACAGCGCATTGTTCAGATCTACTTTGGAAACAGCACTGAAAGAATTACCTCTTAACAACTGAAAAATTATTGGGACCACTTTTGACCCAAAATTACAATGTGTAGTTGATTAATGGGGCACATCCATGACAGGGAAAAAACCTATAACTGAAACCCTGAAACTTGAAAAATTCTAAAATATTCTGAAAATGCCTAAGACTAATTTTTCCCTTAACAGTTGTGATGGATGGAGGAGACCATTTATCACAGCCAAGTCTATGTTTGTTTGTTTGTTTGTTTTTTCCTGTAAGAAAGTTAAATAATAGAGAAAACTTACATATAATTTATAAATCACTGAAATTGTTCCTTGTTGTGCTTATGGAAAAGCATTTTCTTTCTACACATAACTAAGTTCTGTTTTCATTTTAGTAATGCGTTTATCAACATCTCTCTGAGTAATAGAATATTACTTCTTTCAAATCATTCTATCATGCATACATAAATAAAAGATAGTAATCACTTGCTACCAGTAAATAGTTCTGCTTATCAGGCACTGGAGGGTCTTTTAATTCGTTCTTATTTTTAAAACTTCCCATTTGGAATATCAGTAACATACACTACCTAACTCTTCTGAAGTTACATATGCAGACATTTATTGTGCCAAAATTAAGGTAGTCTATGCAATCTAAACCCTATTTTTTTTTCTCCTCTGTGCCTCCATACAGCCTTTAATTACCTATGATTTTTTCTTCTCGCTGTGGGGATTCAACCTTATTCATTCAGTGTTTTGGATGGTTATTGAGGAAAGATGAGCAAGAGGCCTGGAGCTCTGGCACGAAAGTTGGACTGGGGTCTGTAAGCTGCTTTTTGAATCCAGAGCTTTCCAGATGAAATGCAGAAGTTGACCTCGGTGTTCTCTATATTCATTATATTAAAGGATAATCCAGTAGTTTCATTACTTTCAGTAGTTTGCCTTTTCTGTTGGTGGAAACAAAGCTATTGAATTGTCATAGCTAAAGTAGTTGCCTTAGCAGTTCAGAAACCCCCCAAATTATCAAGTTGTTGCTTCAGTGTTTACTCAATATTCCATCTCTTCCTAATACATCATGTATTGTGCTGCTTCAGAAAAGTCCATATTTTGATGACACAGGCGATTGAGCCTATTTTCACCACTGCTAAATGGAATCAAACATAATATAATTTCGGTATAAGTTAATTACCTTGGTTCATGTAATGCCCCATTACTGTGGCTTAGATGGTCTTCCTTTTTGACCTCACACCACCTAAGCATTGCAAAAATTTTTTGCCACTCACAGATGCTGTGAAAATCGAGAGCTTGGAATCTTAAATCCTGCAAAACTAGCTAGACTCAGAATCATGACAGTGACCTGTGAAGAAACACATAATTTTAAATAAGGGAATAACTTAGGATTTAGAAAATTCACACATTTTCTATTCATCAGGTTGTCATTCCTATGTCAGACTTTGACAAATTTTGCCGGTATCTGACTACTATATCATCACCAAGAGTTAAGAATAAATACACATGAAGGGTGGTTGCTTCTTCACCTGGATGCTAATCAAGTGCCCCGCCCGCCTGGGATCTCAGTCCATGCAGACATCACTATTCAAGTTGGTTTTGGCATCTTGCTTTGATTGCATCGTTCTCTCCATAATGTGTGGCTCTATCCTTTGCATGCACGAAGGAAGCTTTCTGTGCTAGCCCTTAAAAAGTGATTTACTTTACCCTATTCCTGTAAGATTTGTGATTTCAACAAGATATCAGCCCTCAACTTTGCACTGTTATTGATCATTTGCTTTTCCTATCAACACTTCTACTCATTACGTCCTCTGCTGAAAAGGTCACTCTAAACATTTGTGAAGGATTTCTATTGTCAGTTTTAAACCCTCCATTAAAACCTGCCTTGTGTCAGACGACCCATCCCTCCAGTTACGTACTGGCTACAGGGAAAGTTTTTTTCACACAACTTCCTCAATTTCATTTTAACGTTGGCATCTGTGTCCTTATGCTGGGACAACTCACCAGCTACTCCTTGTTGATCTAAACACTACAAACATCATAGGTAGAGAATACGCTTTTTCTCACTTGTACAGTTCCTTCTTACACACTGAGCTTTGATTAGAGCTCTTAAGGCTACATGAGCAATGAAGGCTTGTGCAATGCAATTAAGACTAACATTAATAACAACATTGGTATAGTGATTCTCCAACAGAAATTCCCAATTGTTTTGGTAGAAGACCTGTTACCTTAGATATATAAATCTCAGCTGCTTCTAGGAGTGGAATAAAACCCCAGAGAATAATGCAGTTGATGAATGGACTAAATCACTTGCTAGATATGCTTTTATTCCTTTCTGTGATCTATGAAACCATAGCACCACTCCTTCCAGCTCCACAACTGTTTGAATATAAAGCCTGAGTTTCAGTCTGAGTACTGGCATCTACCCTCTGGAGGGCCCAACAACGCGAATGCCTTGCCGCAAAGGAGACTCTTCTTCTCGAGTTTCAGTCTACCAACCTCTACTTGTATTGCGGCACTGCTAAGAATTGTCATGGGAACTTGTGATGTGACCAGCAGGGTATGACAAAAAAATGGCAACTGGAAGAAGAAAAGGGGAAATAGACTAAAGCAAGCTGAGAACTGCCGTTGAAAAGCATCCTGGTAGTAATGGGAACTGTCAGGGAATCCCTTGGTGAAGCTGGGGGACATATGACAGAAAGGTTTGGGTTATTTGCTTGAGATAATGAATAAAGAAATAGATAGGTACATGAGTAAAAGCACTGGGGAAGCTTTCTAAAGACATGCGGATCAAAAATCACTTCAGAAACAGAGTCACATTCAGATCCATGTGGCATGTTTGTCAAATCACAAAAGACTGCTCTTCCTTTCACGTGAGGGAAAATATATGTTTTCTCCTGTAAGTTAAAAAAATGCAAAACACTTATAGAATCCAGGAAGCTGAACCCAGACCACAGCCAACTGCCAGCTGGTCACTCGGGATTCAGGCAAATACCTCAGGCAAATACCTCACGTTACGTGCCAGTGAGTAGTGTCGGAGCATATATGGGGTTACTCAGTTTCTTTAATTGTTCTACAGGAAAAGTATGTACTTTTATTTTACTTATTTCTTTTATTTTTCTTTCTGAGATGGAAAAATTTCCTTCTTTCTTGAGGGAAAATGAGGGAGGAACATGCATAAAGCTCTTTAGACATCAAAAAGCTTAAAAAGTGCCTGTTCGATACAGGCATGAGCCTGAGTTAGCACAATGCAGAACTCACTTTCTTAGGCTTATCTTGAGCTGCTTCAGGGCATTTCCAACCTGCCTGCTTAAATTAAAAAATGCAGCATACAGTAAACAAAATCACATTTCCCCTGCACCTTTCATCAACTACGTACTCCATGGAGCTCAAATGGGACAAGAAGCAGGAGTCTGCTTCTCTCTCTCTCTGAAGAAAGAGAATTCCCAAAGTAATGGTATTGATACAGAAATTATTAGAGTAATTCTAGTAGTCCACCACGGAGCTTATTATTTAAAGGATATGTCTAAAACACAATGCTGTGTCTTCAGTAGAGTACCTGAGTTACCTTTAAATTAATATTGGTCACAAGTTAACTGTAGCACCAAGGAGATCTTGGAGCTACAAAATCCCCTGAATAACAAAGCAAACTATCCCGTTCTGTATTCTCACACCTTTATGGATATGAACATTGGAAATACATAACTGATAAATGTTTGTCCTACACAGAAATACTGTGTGTGCACTGACGGCATACGTTACAAGTCAGGAAACTGCTTTCTTGTAAGAAAATCAGATCATAGCACACAATAATTAGATAATTTAGAGTGAGGAATGCATTCTTTGGGGATTTTTTCCAGGATAAAAACCTGTACTTTTTTCCCAATTAAAAAGTTTCACAGATACATTGAGATATTCCATGCCTTTCATTGTTGGGGAAGAACTACATAATAAATTTAATATGAGTGTAACCCAGCAGAGAGCAGGCACGTAACAGCCAACCTTGGGACCTCTGACTCTTCACAGAACTGCCTACATTTTTGTGATTTTCTGTGTCCTGTGCTGAATGACTGTTTTTCCTGATCCTTCCTGCTCTGTCCATCCCAGTATTTTCACCTTGGTTCCTTTCCAGTTCTCAGTGTCCTGCCTTTGTATCCTTCACATAATTTCCACTCGCTGTTCCCTCTCCCTCTATTCCCAACTCCCCGTCTTCTCCTGCCACCGAACAGGATGCTGGTTGACATCAGACTGTTAACTTTACTTGCTTTATCATCCCAAACCTGTCTGGCCTCTGTCTGTAAAGTCTCTTGGGAAAAGAGCTGCTTTGCATTGCAAAGCACAGATCCATTCTGTCCCTTCGGCACGATGCTAATAAAGAGGATTCATAAGATAGACAATTAATCTCAATATGCATTACAAAAATGAGCTAGCATTGGTTATAATGAAAATTTAGACATCGGAAAACTATGAATTACTAGTGCTGTTGGCTATACACCTTGAACAGCGTTGGAATAAATGTTTGATGACCAAGAAGTTCCAGTGTGTAATGCTGTCTTGTGCTGGAGTGTTTCTGACGTTGGCAGCCTCCAGAGTACACCTTCTATGGACTGTGCAAAGCTATACATTTATGCCCACTAGACATTGCTGCCTTGGTCACTTTATCACTTGCCTCCTCACGCTTGGCCCCATTGCTCCTCTCACCGTTTCCTACCCTTCCAACACTGTTGCGCTTTTCTTGAGTGAGGCAAGGTACATATCTATTCTGTGTCTACACAGATGTCTTTTTGGAAACAGTGTTTGTTGATTTATTCCATCTTCCCTTTCCTCCAGCCCTCTAGCCTGAATGCTAAGTATAATAAAAGTTAGAGCATCTGGTTCTGTGTTCTTTTATCTAGCAGACATGGACTTTGCAACAGGATCCTCTTCTTATATTGGATCTATTGCTATACCAATTATAGAGAGCACAAGTCCTTTACAATCCCAGTAAAAACCTCCAGCTCCAGTAAAGCATGTTTTTCATTCACAACATGCCTAGTTATATTCTCATTTTATCAATCAAGGTGGCAGCTCACGTATCAAAGGAGTCAGATGGACTTGGACCTGATTTCAGCTTTAGTATATGAACTGAAATTCCTTTTCCACAAGAACTAGGTAATTCTCTGCTGACTGTAGACAGTACCTCCCTGAATAGGGAAAAAGGCTTATTTGCAACCAGAATATCGATATTTCAGTTTCATCTCATCTCGATAATTGTCTAGTTTGGCTGATAATTTTTTAATGCATTTCTGAAAATGAAATTAATTCATTATTAGAAACTACAGTGTGTGTGGGGGGGTTCCCTCCAGCTGCTAAGTTAAAATCCTATGTTTTAAAGGCAGAATGATAATGACGCCAATTAATTTTTCAAGTGTTATTATTTTTATAGTGAGTCAGCAACATCCATTGCATTAAGTGGTAAGATACCCAGATCACAGCAAGTGTGAACACAGCAATCGAAGGTATTTCTCCAGACAGCCTGACAGGAGGAGGAGAAGGCCTAAGTACAAAGGCAAACGGCCAGAACAATGTTTCACACAATTCTTTTTGCTGTGCTGGAGAGAGTCCAGCTAAAGCGTAAGCTGTTTGGATACTTAAGGATACTTAAATTTATTTAATTTATAAAATTTAAGCCCTGTGCTTTTGGTCCTTGGAATTACACCTCCTGTGGGTGCAAATTCTATACCTGGAGATTTTCTGTAGGTGGACATTAATTAGAGCGAAGTAAGGATTACTTGAGTTTAGCATTAGGGGCATATAAAAATTACTCTAAGCCACTGTCTTTTCCTCCGGAAACTGCAGAGCTGAGACCCAGTATTTTGTCTTTTGGGTTATCGTCAACCAAAAAGATGGCTTGCCGAGTATGCCTCACTGACAGGTATTTTCAGAAAGCTTTTCATTAAAGCATAATGGAACAAATTCACTATTCAGTCACATAAAGGTACAGCCAGCCTGTGTCACCAGAGTAACTCCATATACAAGCTGAAAAAAACCAGAGCGGAATTTGGTCCATTATCTTTAGGATTAATACCCGAATGACATAACTACAATAGATCTGACAGCTTTTCCTGCTAATGTAATTGTATTGCATTGTATTGCAAATATTATTAATTAACACTCCATTTGCAGGTGATCTAATCAGTTAATATACGCATTTGGATAATGTAATATTTTCCTAATGCAAACGGACATTTAAGCTGACTTGTAGAAATCTATTTCTGTTCCTTTTTATTCCAATATTCCTTTTTCTAACTTCATTGCTTCAACATTTGGCAGGGAACACATAGACCGTGTGAGGCATCCCGTGATCAGTATCCATGGGCTAAAAATGCTGGTAGAAACCAGTGTGGAAACTGCAGGGTTTCCTCTGAAAGTACGAGCTCTCTGTTTGATCTCCCTCCCAAACAGCATCTCTGACAAGCAAAAACAACCCACATACAAACAATCAACAGTTTCACCCTGTGGTGGGCTGACCCTGACTGGACATCAGGTGCCCCCCAAAGCCGCTCCATCACTGCCCTGCTCAGCGGGACGGGGGAGAGAGAATATAACGAAAGGCTCCTGGGTGGAGACGAGGGCAGGGAGAGATCACTCGCCAGTTACTG
>NW_010555358.1:0-13113 GCF_000687285.1 Phaethon lepturus | reverse complement strand
TGAGAGATGCTTTGTACTACTCAGTGTTATTTAGAGAAACACCAGTAAAAGAAAAGGTTTTTATGCGCCCGCCGGGTTCACAAGCACCAGTGGACTCTGTACAACAGAAAGGAAAATTTAACCAGCTAAGTGCTTGCTCATGCTATATGAAATCATGAGTTGTGCAATTACAAGAATTTGGTAAGAATCAGGAGGGAAATGATAAACATTGTATCTTACAACACTTCCGACGGTACAACAGTTCCCCAAAACACAAGCAGAAAGGGAGACAGCCCTATTTATAGCTATAAAACTACTTAAAATACAAGGCTCTCCATCTTCTCTAAGCCTGAAGACTATGATAGAAAGATAAACGACATCCAGACTTTTGAAATAGAAGGTAGGTCCATCTCTGTCTTTTCAACTATTTTGTTTGCTGACATATTCACTGAGACTCTAGGAAGTCCAGGGCTGGAGGGGTGATGTCCCAGGCAAAATCTAAAAAGCTGGCAGAGGTATACATGGACCTGAGCTGAATTAAGTTTTTTTGCAGATAAAGTACTTAATGCCTCCTAAGAAAGGTCCTAGCCACAATTTTTTTTTTTTTCTTGCTGTGTTTGGTAGTGATTTTTTAGAAATTAACACTGCTCCTGGATCCACTTTTAAGCATATACTCAAAAACATCCTTGAAAGTACATGAACTAATGCGCTCACCAAGCTCACCATATTCACCATTGGGTAACAAGCTGATTGATATTGCTGTGACTCATTTTGGTATTTCCTGTTTGCAGCTGTTTACTGACCTGGTTGACATCTATTCATCCTAACCTTTGTATATAGCAGATAAATAATCTTTAGACCTTAAGAGAGCGATCATCGAATATATGTATGTAGCATTTATACAGTGCTCTCAAGATCACCAGCTTTATGAATCATCACACAAATTGTTTTGTTACAGAAAAGGACAACTTCTTTAACTTTCCTACTATTTATTTGAACATTTCTCTGGCTGCTTGAGAAGTCTGTCTAGTCTTTCTGCCCACCAGAACTGAGAGGAGTTCAGATGATGTAGAAGCAGGTCAGACTAGACAAATTCAGAGGAGAGTGGTTCACGCTAGCATCTTTCACCTTGAGCAAGTTTCACTGTTCTCTGTCTCCAAGCAGGAGGAGATGGTTGCTCCTCTTGCACGGATCTTCACGGCCCAGTGGATGCTGCTGATCACTCCGTTGTGTGTTGGCTGGCACTGCGCAGACTGTGAGTAGAACACTTCCATGGGGCAGTCCTCTGAGGTGGAGTGTAACGTGCTTCTCATTATGGGTAGTTGTGCTTAAGTTGCCTTCTGTCTTAGATGTGTTAGGTGGTAAGCTCTATACCCAAAAGTCTGGGAATCAGTCCTGCACCTTACTGATCCTATTATGTAACACTTGCAGCGGAGGTGCCAGACTGACCTGTTAGAACTTTGGTGCTGAATCAGTGGAAAATGGAACTGAGTTGGATGAGCAGCATGAATGCTACTGAGCACTGGTGTTCAGTGACTGCAGGAGATTTTACTGAGACTATAATGGTAAATTTGCTATGTAAAGTTTTAACGAAGATACATCATTACACTTTCTTCTTTTTCTTTTATACCCTTAAGTAACTGTTTCCTGGTTTCAGGGGAATTTTGGTGAGAGGCATCTCATGCTATGCAGTTGAGAATTTTTAAGTACAAAAGACAGACTGAATTAGATACATGGGTCCTTACTGACTTACCTAAAAACAAGACATAAGCATTCAGGGACATCGGTGATGCAGTGATGTGCTTGCTCAGGGCTAACTGTTGTGACACAGAAGCCTGTGAAGACACAGTATTTCTGGAGTGGCTCCTGAGGGCCAACTAGGTTCATACAATCATAGGATGGTTTGGGTTGGAAGGGAACATTTAAAGATCATCTAGTTCAACCCCCTTGCCATGAGCAGGAACACCTTTCACTAGATCAGGCTGCTCAAAGACCCATCCAACCTGACCTTGAACACTTCCAATGACAGGGCATGCACAACTTCTTTGGGCAACCTATTCCAGCATCCCACCACTGTCATTGTAAAAAATTTCTTCCTTATGTGCAATATAAATCTACCCTCTTTCAGTTTAAAAACATTACCCCTTGTCCTGTCACTACAGGCCTTGGTAAAAAGTCTCTCTATGTCTTTTTTATAAGCCCCCTTTATATATTGAAAGGCTGCAATAAGGTCTCCTCAGAGCCTGCTCTTCTCCAAGCTGAATAACCCCAACTGTCTCAGGCTGTCCTCACAGGAGAGGTGTGCCATCCCTCTGATTATTTTGGTGGTTTCCTCTGGACCTGCTCTAACAGGTCCATGTCTTTCCTGTGCTGAGGGCTCCAGAGCTGGACACAGTACTGCAGGTAGGGTCTCACCAGAGTGGATTAGAGGGGCAGAATCACCTCCCTCAACTTGCTGATGACTCGTTACTGGTTCCACTTGGACATTGAGCCATTGATACTGTAACACTTTGGATGCAGCCATCCAGCCATTTTCTTATCATCTAACAGTCCATCTGTCAAACTCATATGTCTCCATTTTAGAGGAAAGAATGTTGTGGGGGACCATGACAAAGGTCTTACAGAAATCCAGGTAGATGACTTCCGTTGCTTTTCCCTTATCGACTGATGCAGCCCCTCTGTTGCAGAGGAGCACTAGATGACTCAGACACGATTTGTCCTTGGTGACACCATGTTGGCTGTCTCTAATCACGTACCTGTCTTCTATATGCTCCAACATATCTTCCAGGGGGGATCTGTTGCATGACTTTACCAGGCATGGAGGGGAGGCTGACTGGCCAGTAGCTCTCAGGATCCTCCTTATGACTCTTCTTAAAAATGGGTGTGATATTCACTTTTCTGCAGTCACTGTGGACTTCATCTGACTGCCATGACTTTTTAAATATGATGGAGAGTGGCTTGGAAGCTACATCAGCCAATTCCCTCAGGACCCTATGCAGCATCTAATTGGGTCCCATGGACTTATGTATGCTCAAGTTCTTCAGATAGTCTTAAACCTGATTATCTCTTATGATGGGAGAAACTTAGTTCCCCCGGTCCCTGCCCTGAGATTCAGGGACTAAAGAGATGTAGGAAGAGTGATTGCCAGTGAACACTGGGGAAAAATTTGTTGAGTATCATCTCAGCCCTCTCTGTGTCAGTTGTCACTAGTTCTCCTGTCTTACTTATCAGTGGCAGTACGCTTTCTTTAATCTTTCTTGATTCTACCTGTACAAGCCTTTATTATTATTTTTCACATTCCTTGCCAAATCCAGCTCCAGTTCAGATCCAAATCTTTAATAGCAGACAGGAGACTATTCTGTTTTCAGTGCTTATGCAGAGAAGACAGCCAGCTAAGCATTTCCTATTTTGCAAATACTGTGTTTGTTAAGCAAAATAGTTTTCTCTTTCACTGGCCTCTACAAGCTGCAGATACTTCAACGCAAGTCATGAAGTTGTTCTACAGGGATTATTGTTTTCCCTGTACATGTATTACTCCTGCCTTAGCTAAATTCTCTTCCTCTAGAGCCCAAAGCTGTCTCAGTCCATTTGGCCAATATTTCTTGTGTATCTGATTGGGTAGGTAATCTCCAAAATAAACTTGTTTCAGGAACAGGAACTGTAACAAGAAGGTATTGTTTTTGACAGTCTATTTTGCATTAATAAAGAGGGAGTATTTTACGCTACACTTCTGTGTCAAGCAAGATATATACCGCATCTATGGTAAACACTAACGTTTCCATAGGGAGTTTCTAGAAAATTCTGACATTTGGTAAGTCCTCTGATATTCCATGCAGTTATATCTCCTGTATCAGTAATCACAGATTTGAGTAGATTCACGTCACCCCCATTTCAACTATCTAAACATGGAAATTATAATCCTCTCAACTCTGACAGGAGTTACTAGAGAGGTACAGCCCCTGCTTGAAGGCAGTGTATCCCATGCATTTTATATGCCACTGACTGTGTAGTCCTTCACCACTTCATAGACAAGGCACCTATATGTCTTGCCCAAATTAGGTGCTAGTTTTCAGAAAACTAGTATTAGTGGAGATGAACCTCAAGTCCACTCCTTGCCCAGGTAGTCATTTGTGGGGTATCTATCTCCCTTTGTCTTCCAAAGGAGTGTAAAACACATTACAGCCATCTGTTGACTCTTATGAAAGCACATGTGCTCTATTTTGAGGACATTCAACTGATTTGGTGGACTGTTGTGGAGTATGGGTAGAAGGAGGGGAGGAACTGCTATTCCTAACCCTGCCATGAACTTTTCTAGAGGGAAGCACTGAACTCTTCACCTTGCACTAGTAAAGGTTTATTACCCAGAACTTCTGGGAAGAGGGTTCTTGAGGATGGGAAGACATCAGTACCTACTTCACTGTTTTAGTTGTCCCACTGTTACAAATCAAGCACAAGCTTAAGCCCTTTCTACAGGGAGTAGCACTGTGGAAACCAATAGATGAAAAACTAAAAAGTAAACCTTCTGCATGACATTTTTCAGGCAGAGCATATGAAGTGCATGTTTGGAAATATAGCACCTCCTCTGCACAATGGAGTAAGATTTTCTGCTTTAGCAGTGAACATGAATGGCACATATTCAAACATATGCAGATATATTCCTCAAGGTAATACTCTAGACTTTCAGAGGGATTTGCCTACTTCCAATGGCCTGGGGTAAAGAGAAAACTGAAACCTTTAGTTCTCTAATTTATTTATTTCCTGTAGGATGAACAGAATCTTGTTCACAGCCTTATGACAATGTTTCTGTGAAAAGGAGTTTCCTACAACTAGCTCAGCAATTTTTCAGTCCTCAGTTGCAACGTTGCTTGGTGCCATTTTTTAAATTGCCAATCATCTTTTAATTGTTTGTGCTAATATTTTAGTGACTGCATTTGAATATCTTTAAAATGTTATTAAAAATCCAAGTGAAAGAAGTTTGTGGCTGTAGTTTTGAAATTCTTCCTTGAGAAATCTGTGACATCTTGAATTTTGTCACGGTGTAACTCATGGTGTATTGCCCAACACTGTGCAGTGTCCCATCCACAATAATGAAAGGCCTGACAGAATTTACTCCTCTTTGTATGAGAGGGGTGATATATGAGACTGTTAAGAGAATGAGGTACAATATCTGTTCGTTTAAGCAGCATGGAGTTGACATATACAAAACGGCACTACTTTCTGCCTCATCAAGCTCAAAGTATTTGCTGATTACTTATAAAAGGATGGATAAGTAATCCTTCCTTTTAAAAGCTATGTTTAGTTTCATTATTTGGTTTTTCTGGGGTCTTTTAAGGCACAGACTCTGGCGGGGATTCAAGCCAAAGACCTTTATTGCTATAAGCACTTGCTTTTTATACAGTTACAGCTCTCTCACGCGCCACAAAATGCGTCCTGATTGGTTACCACACACAGTCCATGCGCTTCTCACACAGTCAGGATTGGCTGCCTGCAGGTGTCCATGCGCTCTTCTCTAACCATTTTCCTTCCTTCTTCTGCTCCAGTACCTCCCCTTTTGCTGGTCACGAGAATGTCATGCTCTTCTCCACTTCCTCCTTGGTTGTTTACCGTCTTTAAAGCAACAGTTCCTTCTCCTCAAGGTCAAACCTTTGCAGGGTAATCCCAACACTGGGGGTGAGGGTTAAGTTGTAAATTGATATGTTTGTGATCAGGAGAAGATTGCTCATGTTAATCCCAGGCGGAAGAAGGTATCACTGCGGAGCGCAACCACCTCACAAGTTTGCATCTACACCTCCCTGAAGTTTTGACAAACTGCACTTGGGTTTCTCTCACTCTCTGGAGTCCACAGGGAAGATCCTCATGCTCTTTGTTCATTTGACAGATGCTGAAGAACATTTTTCATGTAGAAATGTTACAGCAGGGTACTGAAGGATGACAGGCAAATGTTTCCATTTGTGGCATTGTGGCACCAGAGTCTCCTTTTGAACAGGAACAATTCAAAGCACAGGCGTAGCCACTTTAAGTGTCAGCCTGTAGTAGCACAGTGTAGGCTCCCCTGAGACTTATTCTATCAGATGCAGCTATAATCATATCTTTGGAGGATTTATCCATGACAGATTCTTCACTGTCAGTCCACATCTGTCTTCCAGTGTTACCACCTAAAATGAAGCAAGTCAGCATTCCTAGCCCAAGCAACAATAAAGTAGAGTTGCAGGTGTCTAACACACCTAAGCGTATGCCAAGATCCTTCAGCTTGGAGCCGTCACACAAGTTTTCCCCATCACAGATATTCCTGTGTTTGCAGGCATGGATGGGTCGGCCATTGAAAACTTCTCCTGTGTGCTTTATAACGTTTCCCTCATGAACTGCACTTGGCAGGCAGGCAGGGATGCTCCAGGAGATACACAGTATTTTCTCTACTGGCAGAACTCAAGGTAAGTAGGTCTGCTTGAGTCTAGGGAAGTCTGAATTCTCATTCAACACATCACACTGCCCATATTTAACTAAAATACCTTTCTATATACAGAGATGACGACAAGATGGAATGTGAGCTTTACATTAAAGATGAAAATGGCAGAAACATGGGATGTAGATTCCAAAATGTGAGGATAGGAACTGAAAAAGCTTACTTCCTGGTGAATGGGTCCAGCAAAGACTCCCTGATCCAGTTCTATGATGAGTACATTGAACTGTATAAAATTGGTAAGTAAAATAATTTCTTTCTGCTTTATTTTCATTATTGTATGACGGTGGTAGAACATTTATCCCTGAGAAGGAATCAAGTATCCATTCTCACCTAGAGTTGAAAGTAAAAGATTGTGGCCCCTTCAAGAAAACCTATTCCCCAAGCAAAAGAGCAATGAGGGAAATTATCAGGAAAGCTCCACAGCTGCAGCCTGCCTCAGATTCTTTAGCAATCTACCTTTACTGTTTTTAGATCTTTCTCCAGCAAGGTCCACTGGACTTAAGACACTGTACTTCCCCCTGCTGTCCTTTCAATGATGGCCAAAGACAATTCAACAGTGGAGACTTTTTGGGAGAAATTTATCTGAGCACTGATTTCTCCTTCTTATTTCCAGTGGGGATGGCATACACAGAGATCATAAATAAACTAATACGTGTACAAAACACCCCAGGTTTTCATATGCTCTTTCACATGTGGTACTCTACTTGGAAGCATCCTGTGAAATTACTTTTACTGTGGCAAAGCCTTTTTGGCAAAGTCCCACTGTTTTTGGTATTGCCTCCAAAAAAATGGACAAACAAGGCTTCATTTTATGAGGGAAAGGAACTGAGCTGTAATATCACACAAGGCAAATGAAACAAGACTGTTCTTTGACCAAATAGCCCATCACAAGTAAGCTAGGCCCGCCTCTAAATATTGATGTAAAGTAGCAGTCTAGCTGAAACTAAGGTTTCCTCTATCAGCCTTTTATCACCCTTTCTGTCATGAGCAGCTGTCTTTCGCTGTTACAATAATCAAGTCCTTGGTGATGATCAAAATATAAAGGTCCTCATATTTTTGCTCACATCTGTGAATTTAGGTGAGATATGTGAAGAGGTTGGCTAGATTCTTAAAACTGAAGTGTCATAAAACTTAAATTTGCATGGCTAATTTTTTGGAAGGGGGGAATAAACTGCATAGTTCATAACATCAAGCAAGCAACACCTTCATGTTACAGAAGCATCGTGTGAGGAGGCTTGAAATAAAAAAATGACCTTGGGATTTCTTACATTTGGGTTAGCATCAGCTTAAAAACATCCTCATAACATCAGCAGCTTAAAAACATCATCAGCTTAAAAACATCCTCTAGTAAAAAACATCCTCATAACAAGAAGACAGGACTCTACCTTATTCATCTAGAAAAGTAAATGGAGGGGATATGTATCTTTGCATGCTCCTAAGTCATGCTCCCTAGCTTAGTCCCTGTTTTTTCTGATCCTGGGGACAGGATTTAATGAACTTTGCATTTTTAATTATTTCTAACAGAGTTCCTAAGAAAAATAGATACAAATTAGTATCTTTCTTCATAGAGGTGTTATTTGCAATTGCACTCTCTTTTATCAAAAGCAAAAAGAGATCAAGTGATTTTAATTAATTGAAATCTTGGTTATATCATTTCAGAAAAGCTGATGCCTCCATCAAAAATCTCTGTCAACTGTGATGAAATTAAAAATGATTGCAGAATTCAATGGCAACGACCCCAAATAAGTCATTCTAACAAAGACAACTGTTTTAAATATGAAATCAACATAAAGTATAAGGTAAAAGGAAGTCTTCATTTACATTTAACATTAATACATATGTTTGCATTCACCAATACACAAGGATAGAAAGAAAATCAGTCTCTTCTGTATGGTGTAGCCTTCCTCATACATAGCACCATATTCCTTTGTGGTTGTGCCTTTCAGGCACCCTGTTATGCCATACTGACCCATTTTTTTATCCCTGTTCCTGTGTGAGATGTTGCTGGAGATAGATAGATACACTGGTTGACTGTGACTATGACTGTGTGGAACTAAGAGAAACATTGTTAATCAAGACTTGAACATATCACAGCCTTGGCTGTGACAAAACCCAGAAAAGGCACTTCTTTCACTAAGAGCTGTTCTGGATTGGAGTCTTTCCAGTGGCGACTGCATCTTTGTGAAAGGGCAGAGCTCAGCTGTAAACACCATACAGAGAAATGCGCATCCACATTTAACAAGTGTGAGGAGATGATGGTGAATGAAATATCAATATATATGAAATGTAAATAGCTTACCCAGATATCTGGATATCTAAGCAACACAACTGTTGGTCCAAGAGTTGAAGCTGTATAATATTAAATAAAAAGAAAAATAAATGTGAGAGAGAGCAGAAAGGTGGTGTGAATAAGCACAGGTTACTGAAGGAAATATTTAAGCTACTGAAAGTCAAATTCAGACCTTGGCTTTACAAGTCTTTTTGCAGCAATAGGGAAGGAGTGAGATTGCTGAGTTCCACTGCAAGAGCAGACCTAAACTTACAGTAACTGTGGAAGAATTGCGTCAAATGACCATAGAATGGCACAGAGTGACTACAAAGGAAAAACCTGCCTGTAATACAACCACATTTGGCCACTTAGTGGCTGATTGAAGGCATTCCCTAAATTTCTGTTATTTGGAACTTCTTAGTCTGGATCGGGCTTGCTATTTCATAGACAAGTTTTCTTGTAAGCCTAACTAACTGCTACAAAACTGCACTACTTCTCCAAATCCCTTGGCCATTGCAGCAAAGAAAGCTTATAGAAAATTCTGTGTGATATTGGAATGAAATTGCATTACAGTAAAGCAATACAAACTTCTTAAAGTCTTTTAATATGCCTAATATTTCGTTTATAAAAATTATTCAATTCACATATAGTCTGAGCTGCCTATCATTTTTTAAAATAACTTCAGCGGGTTTAATTTTACTAATTACATCAAGGTCCAGCAATTACTGTACTGCAAAATGTATTGCTTTACCACTGCCAGGTGTAAACTTGTATGGTTTTATTAATACACTATGAACAACATATATTGTATTACAATTAGCCTTTAAACTTTCATTTCACAATTGGATATTACTTGCATTGGGAGCAAACAAAAAAAGAATAACACCATGAGTAACATAATTGCAATCACATTTTTTCATGTCTGACACTGATAAAATGAGTTTGCTGAGCATCTTGGATTCCTCTTCAGCAATGTTTTAAGTTTTTATAGATCAGGATATGTGGGAAACCTGAAGGGAAATCTTACCAGTGAAAACTGAGCTAAAAAAGCACCAAATACCTCAGCTTTTCCCATGCCCTTTGTCACTAAGCTCCCCTAACTCAGTGAGAAACAAGCCACATTCTCCTTAACCTCCCTTTTGCCAGTGCACTCATAAAAACCTTTCTTGTGTTCACCTCCCTCACTAGCCTCAACTCCAGCTGAGCTTTGGCTTTCCTGACTCCATTCCTGCATGTGCAGATGATGTTTTTGTATTCTTCCCAAACCCCTCCTTCTACTTTCTGCATGCTTCCTTTCTGTCTCTGAGCTCAGACTCAAGCTTCATGTCCTGCCGTGCTCACCTGGCACACTTGCTCGATTTCTGCACACCAGAATGGACCATTCTTGTGCTCTGAGGAGGCTGTCCTTGTAGATCAACCCTCCAGGGCAATTTCCCTTGAGTACCAAGTCCTGTGGCTGTGAGGCTTTCTCAAGCTGCCTGAAGAGGGTCTCATCTGCTTCCTTTTCTTGATGAGGAGATCTGGAACAAACACCTATTACATTGTCACCTGTGTTGGTCGGTCCTCTGATGCCTGCTCACAAGCTCTCTTACCGTTTCATCGTTTGTCCCAAGACTGAACTTCAGGTCAGCATTCAGGTCACTCTACACAGAGCACAAGGACCAGGTTAGTCTGTTTGCAAGGTGAGATGCATCCCTTGCCTTCCCAATAGTCCCCATTTCTCAAAAAGGGTCCCAAGGTCATAGAAGCCAAAGCCTTACCTGTGGCCTACCTTACACCAGCCACTCACACAGGTGTTGACCTGCTGGATGGATTCTATTCTGCTCAAGCCTTTCTCTCTCACAAGAAGGACTGAGGAGACACCATCCCCCCCTGAGTTCTGCAGTCACCCTTTAAACCATCCAGGTTACCCCTGGCCATATCATTGGTGTCCACACAGAAGAGCAGGAAGGTGTAATAGTTCAATGGCGAGACAAGTTTGGCAGTCCTTCTGCAGCATCCTGGATCTTGGCCCCTGGCAAACAACAGACATGCATCAGGTCAGGCCAGTAGATTAGTGTCACCACCCTCTGCAGGGGGGAATGTCTTTTAACTATCACGCACATTTTCTCCTTCATTTTTTAAACACAGTGCCCTTTAATACATCTCTCTGCCAAAATTTGCAAAAGACCAGTTATCCTTCTGGAACACCACTTTCTGAAGTCTTCCATGACCTCATTGTTTTCATTTCTCTTATCTTATTTTACTATAAACACAGAAAAAGGGAGATTATATTGTTGCACTTTCTCCTAGATCCCTGTGCTTAAGCTAGCTTGTTTATAGATTCTAGAAGCTGTCCTGTATGGCAGCATGCCTTGCAAAAACTCATGTTCAGGTGCCACATGAGTATTCATGCAGTTATTTGATAAAACAAGTTTGGATTAATTTCATTTTGTTTTAAAATGGAGTAATACAGAAGGCAAAATAATTTAAAAATACGTAACTCTGGCAGGCGAGTGGAGATGATATCGTCTGCAGCCATTAGTTGTATGTGGTCACTGTATTATGATAGAATCATAGAATCTTTGGGTTGGAAGGGACCTTTATAGGTCATCTAGTCCAACTCCCCGGCAATGAGGAGGGACATCTGCAACTAGATCAGGTTGCTCAGAGCCCTGTCCAACCTGACCTTCAGTGTTGCTAGGGATGGGGCATCTACCACCTCTCTGAGCAACCTGGGTGGTTGCCCAACATAACCTTCTTTTTAGTTTAAAACCATTACCCCTTGTCCTACCACTACAGGCCCTGCTAAAAAGTCTGTCCCCACCTTTCTTAGAAGCCCCCTTGAAGTACTGGAAAATGCAATAAAGTCTCCCTGAAGCCTTGTCTTCTCCAAGCTCAACAACCCCAACGCTCTCAGCCTTTCTTCACAGAAGAGGTGTTCCATCCCTCTGATCATTTTGGTGGCCTCCTCTGGACCCTCTCCAACAGGTCCGCATCTTTCCTGTGCTGAGGGCTCCAGAGCTGGACGCAGGACTCCAGGTGGGATCTCACCAGAGTGTAGTAGAGGGGCAGAATCACCTCCCTTGACCTGCTGGCCATGCTGCTTTGGATGCAGCCCAGGATACGGTTGGCCTTCTGGGCTGCAAGTGTACATTGCTGACTGATGTCCAGGTTGTCATCCACCAGTACCCCCAAGTACTTCCCAGCAGGGCTGCTCTCGATCCCTTCATCCCCCAGCCTGTATTGATACTGGGGGCTGCCCCCAACCGCCCTGACCGAGGTGCAGGACACTGCACTTGGCATTGTTGAACCTCATTAGGTTCACATGGCCCCATTCCTTGAGCTTATCCAGGTCCTTCTGGATGGCATCCCATCCCTCAGGTATGTCAAATGCACCACTCAGCTTTGTGTTGTCATCTGCAAACTTGCTGAGGGTGCATTCGATCCCACTATGTCACTGATGAAGATATTAAGAGTACTGGTCCCAATATGGAACCCTGATGGACACCACTCATCACTGATCTCCATCTGGACATTGAGCCATTGACCAGTACCCTCTCTATGCAATCATCCAGCCAATTCCTCATCCGCCAAACAGTCCACGCATCAAATCTATATCTCATGAGTTTGGAGAGAAGGGGGGCCCTGTCAAAGGCCTTGCAGAAGTCCAGATACATGTCAACTGTAGATCTTCCTTTGTCCACTGATGTGGTCACTTCATCCTGGAAGGCCACTACATTGGTCAGGCAGGACTTACCCTTAGTGAAGCCATGCTGGCTGTCGCAAATCACGTCCCTGGTCTCTACGTGCCTTAGCATAGCTTCTAGGAGGATCTGTTCCATGATCTCCCCAGGCACAGAGGTGAGGCTGATGGGTTTGTAGTTCCCTCCTTTCTACCTTTTTTAAAAATCAGTGCAATGTTTCCTTTTTCCCAGTCTCCAGGGACTTCACCTGACTGCCAGGACTTTTCAAATATCATGGAGAGCGGCTTGGAAACAACATCAGCTAGTTCCCTCAGGACTCTGGGATGCATCTCGTCAGGTCCCATAGACTTGTGCATGTTCAGTTTCCTCAGGTGGTCTCAAACCTGGATCTTCTCTTACACTGCATCAGACAATTCCCTCAGCACTCTGGGTTGCATCTCATCAGGTCCCATAGACTTGTGTATGTTCAGGTTCCTCAGGTGGTCTCAAATCTATCTTCTCTTACAGTCAGAGGGACTTTGCTCCTCCAGTCCCCATCTTGCAGTCCATCCCCTTGAGAGATGTGGGAAGAGAGACTGCCAGTGAAGCCTGAGGCAAAGAAGTCCTTCAGTACCTCAGCCTTCTCCTTGTCTGTTGTTACCAGGCTGCCAGTCTTGCTCATCAAGGGGGTACGCTTGCTTTCACTTTCCTTTTCTGGCCGACATACTGTAGAAACC
>NW_010555357.1:49540-75649 GCF_000687285.1 Phaethon lepturus | reverse complement strand
GGGGTGAAACAAATGATTGAGATTAAGAAAGTTTAGAAATTAAGAAATAATATGGTATGGTATAGTATGCTATGCTCTGCTCTATTATTATTATTAATCATTATTATATATTAATTATTATTATATTATTATTATTATTGTCCCATAATAGCAGGCCCCTTTCAGTACCTTCCTGGAGCAGAAGCTACTTTTAGTGCTAATTATTTAACAGGTCCTATAGTTAAAAGTCCTGTACTTGGGACACCAACCTCAGGCTTGATTTCAAATTCCTGGGCAAGACTTTGCATTTAAGCCATTTAAGCCTGTATTTTTCAAGCATAACTGTGATATATCAGGTCTTTGTCTCTAAAATGGTAAAAACAGCACCTCCCCATCTCAAAGAAGTATCTGATAACAGAATATGGTTTGACAAACATAAATTATATCCTCCTATAAGTTACATTTCAGCTTCTGACAGCTTCTCTCTCAGCACAATGTCTAGCACTCCCTAACGCTGAGGAGACTGGCTACGTGTCCCTTGTGTCCCTGCACAGGGAGAGACCAACAGCCCCTCCATAGGAAGGCTCATGGCATGGTAGGCACTAATTCATTCGCCCACATTCTCTTTTTCCTCTGAACAACTCCGTTGTTCATGTCAATCCAAACGTAGGAAGTCTTTATGGCTTGAGAGACTGGGTATTTTTGGCAGCTAGATCCTATTATTATTAGATTTGGAAGCAGGGCTTATGCTAGGGCTCTTTATTGTTGGTTTCTGTTTGGGGTTTTATTCATTCTTTATCAGAGGAGGACTATGTTCTTTGTTTTCCTGTATATTGCCACTTCAATTAATGCCCCCCCCCCAAATCCTATATGGATTAAGAGTAAAGCATCTTGCTATCATCTCAGCCTGCAGTTATAGAAATACACAGCCAAACCTGCAAGTTTTTTCGTCTTCCTGTACAATGTACATAAACACTTTCTCACCAAGTATGTTTTTTAATATTCAGCCTCTTCATTCTCAGCGTGGGTGCCAAACAGAGAGCTCCTCTTTACTGCTGCACTGTGGTTATAGGACTGCACTGAAATGCAACACTATCAAGGAAAGATTTAGTATATTAAAAGGTCAAATGTACATTTGTATTGCATTTTATCTTTGCTAAAATATTCTTGAAGTGATAAATACTTGACTAACATGAGTAATTCCATGCCTCCTTCAGCTCATTTTGACAGTTGTATCACTGCTGAGCAGATTGCCATTAGATATTATTATTCTTCATGAAAGTCTCAAATATATTTTAGTAGGTTTTTTTCTTGAATACACTACATTTCCTTTACATTACAGAGGTTCAAATTTTTATAGAAATGTCAGATACCATAAAACTGAAATTATTGATTCCATCAGATTTCACAGCCTTTGTAAAAATAGATTGTTCCAGGTAATTACTTGTCTTTTTAAAAGCAGGATCTGTTCTGAATTTCGCTTTCATGGACATTAGCTCTAACCCTTTCTAATCTGATCTTGCTTTGTGGGTATTACCATCTGTTGCAGTGTTATTTTTTCATTACTAACTACCAAGATCAAAATTAATCAGTTTTAAAAACATTGAAAGTGTCTTAAATATATTTGTAACCAATTATTTTTTTCTGGTAAGTAATCTCAAAATAATAAACAGATTGAGATTGTTTACCAATTTTTCTAAGAACAGATTTACTAATTATAACATGTATATATACACTGTAGAGCCATTATGTGGCTGAACAAAACATTCCCAAGGTGTGGACATCTCAAATAAATGTTATGTTTTTACTTATAGGTAATTTTATCTTTTGAGAGATGCAAGCATCAACAAATTCTTTAAAATACAATATTTGCAGCACATTGAAAATGTAAAGCATATTAAATTAAGCAGAAAGGAACATTCCTCTGGAGAAAAAGACCCACTCAGTTCCACGTCACACTCATCCTCATGCCTTCTAGAAGTTAATTATTAGTCACTTTGAGGAACAGTTTGACTGAAATGGTGCACATGTTTTAAAGGGCAGTCAGATCTAGGGTCTGGTGAGTAACGTTTGAAAATAAACTCCATAACTTCTCCTTGTATGAAGAATTCCTATGCCATGCTAGGAAACAAACGTGATTTCTGAGCACTATCAAATTTTTTTACTACTATGGGTGTAACCGAATGTAGAAATTAACCTTGCATGATTTAATACTCATAAAAAAAATTAGAGGTATTTTGCATTAATTACAAATGAACTGACTCTTTGATTCATGATGCTTAATGAAATATAACAAATTATTATTATCCATAGGTTGAAAAAGACACCTTGGCTTGACATATGTGAACAGAAACTTCAGTAAAAGTCCAGAAGGGTCTTACCAATTTCCCTGAGCCTGGTTAGGAATTCAGTATAGAGAAAGGAAAGTCTGAGAAGAGCTATTGCTACATCATGCAGACCAGGGTAGTGTCTTAAATCCTTCAAACAGAATGTATCCACCTTGCATTTAATGTATAAAGAGGGTGGAGAGGAAACTAATCTTAGAAAACCACCTCTTCACACTTCCACATATCCATTAGATTACTGAGTTTAATATTAATCTTTACTGATCAGGGGGAATTCCTGTGGGCTTCTTAATGAATTGCTTTCCCAGCAAGCACTAATGATAAAAATGATACACCACGAACTAAGATTTATTTCTGAATAACTGTGCCATGTGAGATGGTTATTGACACTCAGCTTCTTCCTACTGCCATTCTGCTAGATGCTAATTCCTGCCCAGCTCTGTGAAAGGCCTGGAGAGAGTGTTCCTTAAACATCATTTGAGAAAGGTTAGCTCAAATTACCTTAATCAGCTGGTGAGCTGTGGTAAGCAGCTGGAGGTATCATCACCCAAAGGTAGCACACACAGCTTGATCTGGAAGAGGACATCTGGTAATGGTCTACAGCTGTGGCAGAAATAGGACAGAAAATAACTGAAGTTATTGTAATCTTATTTCAAAATCAATTACAAGCTCTCTCTCTCTAAATACTTTATTAATTAGTGGAGTCTTTTCTCAACAAAGGCACAGAAGCATTGTGGACACATAAAAGTACAGAAACACTTGTCCATTAGGAGAGTTTGAAAATATTGCCATGTGAAATTTAAAGAGGCTGTGGAAAAGATGAGATTTAGTAAAAGTCCCTCAATTTGGAATTAATTCTAAGTAGGTATGCTATTTTCCTCACTTGCTTGTGATTCTCTGTGATATACATTTAAGAGCAAGGAAAATTTCAAATTAAAGTGAAGAAGTGGTTATTCAGCAGGGATGGATTTGTCTGTGAGTTGCGGGCAGAGGAGGATTCAACTCAGTTGAAGACACTGAGACTGAGTTTATCCATTTGTGGAATGGGAGCGCAGTTGAGGTATTGAGTACCATAGGAAAGTATCCCCTGCTGCTCCTGAAAAACACCTCTGGTGTTATCTCAGATGACACTAACCAGTCATGTGTGGACAAATGAAATCTCTCTTTTTGTAGTACAGGCAGTATAGAATACCTCCATTTTATCTGTTTGCCTATATTTTTGGTAGAATAGCTCTCAAGACTTGATCAACCTCATTTCAACAGACTGCATTGAGAATTTAATACCTAGCTACAGCATCTTATACCACCTTGAAAGTCTGTCTTCTTGTCTATATGAGATTGACAAAATAAAATGAATTATCCACATCACAAATTAACTTGAACAACTCCTGTAAAAACCCCCAGAAGAATTAGATATTTATAAAGATATTGAAGTAGCCACACTTACATCATATATAAAGGAAAATATCTGGAATACCCATGAAATGTCCTGCAGAAGCTGATTTCTAAAGTAATTACTTTGGGAAAAAGTCTTACCCAATTGCACGTCTATTGGTGTGTTCCCTGAATTTCCTGTTTTGCAGCACTTGCAGGAGGGAAGGAGAGAGACAGACCTAGAGAAAGATCATCATTAAATTCCATTTTTTCCAGTGGAAAATTCCATTGCTACAAACATGGCATCACTTCTAATCTTACCTTGAGCATGTATGAATAATTAGTAATCTGTATTGATAAAAATAGTTGAATCCCTGACTAGTAGTGTTTCCCTGTACCACGTAGTAACGTACTCTACAGTACTACTTATATGTAGATACTATGTTGTTGTTCCTCAAGGAACAACATGAAGAAGCAATGAAATTTTCTTTCCTGCAGTAGGATTTTTTTTTCCTGTGGGTTTCCCCAGGGTGCTTTATGACTCTGCATGAATCCCACTTATGGTGCAATTGATCCCAGAGGAGGTAATGTAACAAATACTCTGAAATAGAGAGAGGTGTGTATTTCACATTTAATGCCACAGAGTCATATATTCAGGAGTTAATATAACATGGTACCCATTTCACTCTCACAGAGTTTCAACTAAACCTTTTTTTTTGGTCTGTACTAATGTTAGGTTGTTGGTAGCTCAATAGTATCAAATTTATTTTCATCATGCTTTGCATGTGGATGTGCTATACGTGTAACTGAAAATTTGTCCATCTTTTCATTATAGGAAGACTAAGCTCATCCATCAGTGCCAGAAGCAGGAAGTTGGTGTCATACATCAAGCATCATTTAGCACATGCACATCATTCACAGAGACCAATTATTATAATATTTATTTTAAACGGTACAGGTTGGAACCAAGAGAGTGAGACATCCATCTTTATCAGTTACATATCTTTTAATTCCTAACAGTGTTAACTGCAAATTTGGTGGTACAGCCAGCCACACTGTAAATTTTGTACAAGTAATAATTTTTAATTTCATTTTGACATATCCCAATATATCTTCATCATTTGTCTCTTAGAATTCAATAATTTCTTGTTTTATGAAACCAGCCAGAAACTCCTTGCTGAATAACCCATAATAACAGCAAGCTGTTTCTAAGCAAGGCATGACTGTATTAGCTCCCTGTCACTGCTAAGGCACAAGATAAAAAAAGTGGTTGAAAAGGTATTAATTTTCCTAACCCCTCTGTACCTCTGCACAGGCTAGACTTTGGGTGTTTCCGCTCTCAGTGCTCCTTGCTGTCATTATAATCCATATATTGGAAACATGACAGAAAACAAAAAAACATCTCTAATACAAGCTAAAATTTGAAGTAATTTTCTGATCAATTAATTTTCTTTTTATACATTCATAATTCCCCCCAACCAACCCTACTCCACCCATTTACTTCCACCCACTCTTCTCTCTCACAGCTTGTCCTTCTTTGCTAGTGGAAATCCTGAAATTTAATATCAGGAAGCCTGCTGCTAGCTTTGATGTTAATAATTTACCCAAACTGACAACAGATATAATCACTTTTTAAGTGTTATCAAGAATAGCTGCTGTGAAGAAATACAGTGTGTAAGATGGAGATGGGGAGGAGGGGCTGTTGGTAGAAAGGGAGAGTTGGCTTATTACATATGCACAACATCCACAGTCATACCCCAGGATAAAGATTCTCTGTCCTGCATTGGTGCACTAAAAGATAGTTAGAAAAGAAGTAGCTATCACCCTACTGAGAAAACTGATAACAAAACTTATGAAATGAAGGCTCGAAATTCCCAAACAGTCATAGAAGAATAGACTGGACATAAAAAAAAATGTCAGCAGATCCCACTGAAGTCAGAATTTAACCTATCTAAAGAAGAGGATGGAATTAAAATGAAAGCAAAAGTCACAATTTTTTATATACTGTGCTCTTGTGAAAATGTTCTTATATAATGGGGGGAGGGAGGGTGTGTGCATGCACATCTATGCCTGTGAGTAGAACTGATGTTCAGCAGAGGAACTGTGGAGCCTCGTACCCCCATGCTGTGTGTGTAAAAGGTGCTCCTAACTGCAGGGAAGCTGAGGGAAGCTTTCCCAGTTCCTGCCTTTGGAAGGAAGAGGCATGAGAATTGGCAGAAAGACAACTGCCACCTCCCAGAGGTGTCCAACCCTGCAATGTGAGGCAGAGTCAGAGCCAAAACCAAAAAAGGGAATATAAAAACCCAAACCAAAAAAGCCAGCCATAGGAGACTTCATCTCCCTCAGTGCTGACTCATTTAAGCAGCTGGTGTTTGACAGACTGAGGGGACAAAATCCAGGCTCTGTTTATTCCTGACACTTAATTTGTACTCACCTTATTGGGATGGCATCTTGTGGGAAGATGGGGCTGGTAACTCAAGTTGTCCTTTTGGTTGTGTGAAAGGGTGTCAAGCTCGCTGGAAAGAAGGAAACAGAGAAAGGTGCTTGAAGGAGTTTCCCTCTCTGGGTCCTTCTCTTGGCAGGGCTTGAAGAAGGTAGGCAAAGCCCAAGGGCACAGTACAGCCCCACACTACTCCGTTCTCACACAGTACGTGAAGGCTTAGGCAAGGCTTCAAATATTGCATAACAGCGTTTGGCAGAGAATATCTGTTAGAAGTCCCAGGAAAACTATGTTAACAGGGGAATTTGCAGCCAAATCTTATATGAAACATTAGTTGTGCTGGATTTGGCAGACCTTTCTAGAAACCCTGTAAAATGTTGAGAATATTGCCAGCATTTTGAATACAGGGTTACAATCCTAGAGTGCAGTACATCCTTATACTGCTGGCAGTAATTTAGAAAGTTGCTTTTTTAACCTACATTCCAATGAGGAAGTTTAGTTTTCTGGAGTTTTACAAGTTCTGAGGAACATAATACTCTTGGGATCCATTGAACTCTACCTTGGATTTTAATATGCATTAAGTGATTACTGTAGAGAATAGGATACTCTGAGCAGCTGGGAGAGCATTCACCTGTGAACTGGGCCCTTTCCAACTCTGAGGAATAACTGGTTAGATCAGAAAAGGAGAACTTATAAGAATGACATAATAAGTTAAAAAAAAAAAAAGGAAAACAGAAAAAGAAGATATAAAATGGCAACAGTTCAGGATTGATGAACTTCTGGTGTTTTAGAGTTTGTTGACCTTTTGCTCTTTTAATCTAAAGCAACAAAGAAAAAGCAAAGTAAGTATTAAATACTTATATATGATGATTTAATTCTACCTGTAGTTAGCTGAAAAATCATGAGAAAGAAATTTTTTACAAATTATGAAGAATATTTCTATCTTTATTTGAGTTCTAATAAAATAGTGGTTTTTTTTTTCCACAGTGCAAAGAGATTCAAGTAACAGTACAAGGCTATTGCCCATGTTTTATTAACAGGTCATGTGTTCCTCCTCCTTTAAATCATTTTAGTCACATTTCCCAGGCTACTGACTGTCACTGTGTTATCTTACTTCCATCGAAGAAGAAGGTCATATCTGTGACATTAAAATTGTACCATAAACAAGCTGCAAAATGGTTTTCAAAAGTGGTATTCAAGCACCATGTGCATGCATATGTGTATTTGTAAAATCCAAAACAAAACACTCAGCAGCCCACACTTCTCTTCCAGTGGGTGGAGGGAACAAATGTGTCACAGAAACTACTCACCTTGATCAAAGGATACTGAGAGCTTTCTGGTATTACAATGACTAGCATGCTCTAACAACCTACAGAGGATAGATAAATGTTGCTTCAGTTCATGAAATAAAACAGCACCTTTACATCTCAGGAAACAGCTTGGAACAGCAGAGCTTCCTTGCAGTAAAATAACAAGCTAGTAAATTAGCTAACAGTTAAGCACATATTTTACTCCCTCCTTGATTAAATAATGTGAGTTTTTCTTCTAGAATTCAAGTGAGGAGTTTGCTGACCAGCTGGTCATGTATATGTTACAAATTAGTTAACTACTTGATGGCAAAAAACAATTAATAGTACATTTATCATTTCATAATGCAGTTTGCCTACAGAACAAACCAACAGAAGTGAAATTGTACCTGGATAGGATTTGCTCAACAGGTAAGAGAAAAAAAATAGAGCTTTTTAAGTATTCTTAGTCAAAATTGTACCACCTTTCAAAACAATTCAAAACTCTGTTCTGTCAGGCTGTTATGGATTCTCTACAAGATTTTTTTTGTCTTGATTAGACCAGAAACATTATTGAAGTTGATATTAGATTAAAAGAATGTGATATTTTTTGGACATGTTGTCTGGATGCCGAAAGAACTTAGAGGTTCCAAATAACCATTGTTGGGTTGTAGAGTACTGAAACCTTATTCTGAATAGGCCCTACATGACAAAGGAAGATCAAGTTTGTAATTACAACTGGAACAGCTGCAATGAACTTTATGCATGAACAAACATGCACAAATATATGTGTAAATGATCTTTTCTGAATACAATCCAGTGGTTACAGTCACATGCAAATAGACATTAACATGATATTTCATATTGAGCATCTGAATATAGTAATATGATTTTTTGCTGGCACATGAATTATGTCCACTTCAAAATGTGTTTTATAATGGCAATAAATGGTAATACAGTTTTGTTTTGCTTGGAGTTTTAATTTGAAAAACAAATTATTAAAGAAATATATATATTAAGTAGGCTGCAACTGAAGTCCAAATGTCCATATTACATCTTTTCAGATAACTTAGTTTTTAAGTGATTCATAAGTTTTGAGTGTATGAATGTATTTTTTTCAAACTACTTTACTTCCTGTAGAAAAATTTTTACATTTTACTTTCTTTTCATTAAAACCTTCTTACAAGTGGCATTGCTCAAATTCACATCTTTCTGATATTACATGGATTAAAATAAAATAGTAAGTGATATGTTTAGAGAACCTGATGTAGAACGTTGCTCATTGATATGAAAATAACTCTTACACAGGGCTTTTTGCACACCTTAAAAGAGATCTGATAGGAACTGGCTGGAGAGAGTTACTCAGGAGGTCAACTGTACTGCTCCAACCACTTGTACCCATCAATAGGTCATGCTGCCTCTCCAAGTGTTGTATCTATACTTTCTCCAGGGTTTTTTTTTCTGAAAGTCAAAATACATGGTATTTCTCTAAATATATTCAAAATAACCTTGAAGCCAGCAGTGATGAAATCAGCTCCATGCTTAACATTTACTGTTTGTGGGGAAGTAACGACCAACAAGAAACTTGGCTGCCCTCTAAGAATCATGTCCTTCTCGGACAAGACACTCTTACAGTGCAAGACAGACGTAAAGGAACTTTAAGCTGTTTTATGTGACTCCTCCATCCACTTAGAATTGGAAGGGCAGGTGCAGGAAACAGCTATATTTTCTCTGTTAACTTTTTACCTGTGAAAGTGTGTTAGCCTCTGGCAGACTGCCTTCAGGCAGAACAAGGCCACTTTTCTACCTCTTATGACAAAGGACTTCAGCACAGCACATAGAGACCTCAAAACATGAGGGTTTCCCACAGAAAGTGTTGAGTTAAACTCATACAATTTGTTAAGTTCGAACTGGATTTTTTTTAAAGTAAAATAATTTATATGTTTCTAAAACAATTGTATTCTTATACCAGAAAGTCATCCAACATGTGATAGTCCATTAAATTGCAAGACATTTGTGTTCTACAACTGAAATAACATTTCAGATCAGACAAATCCCAACATTTTAAACTTTCATTAGAATACCTAATAATGTTGTGGGGTTTTTTTTCCAGACCAGGCTCTCCCCAGTGGCAGGTACTTTAATAACTGGCCATATTAATAAAGATACCATACTAGAATATAGTAGTAATGGTAGTATAGTAATTTGCCACTCAAGTTTTTATGTTTGTACAGTAGCTTTTTCTCTCTAGAGACAAAAAATGCATACCAATATTATATAGACAACTGACCTAACAACTTTACATAGCATTTTATGAAATGCTTCTGATTAAGCTGAAAATAAGCCAGTTTGATAGAGGTAGGCTTTAGATTTTCATACCTGTTTCTCATAAGAAGGATGTTTCCTCTTTCTAAATTAGATATAATTTTAAGCAGCTGCTGGGGCCATGTAGGAACCTGACACTATCTAAACAACCATTTGAGAAGGGCTGCTGAAACATTTCTGGCTACTTCATCAGCTGTTGTGAAGGGAGAATGTACATGAGGTATGTTAGGAAGTGATGTTCTTTTGCTTCTGCAACAAAGTGAATTCCCTCAGTCTTTCGGCACAGCATCACCAGGCTGGCAATTTGCCATCTGGAATACTGACATTTGCCTCCCCTGGGTCTGCTGAACAGTACTGATGCAAGATAGCATTTGTACCTAAAGAAAATGGAAAAGGGAGCAGCAAGCTTGCTGAGCGCAAATGAAAGACACACTGATGTTTTCCTTTTAAATAGCAAGAAATGTTGACCTTTCAGAGTGTTTTTATTCAGCATCCTTTATTGTAAAGGTGCTTATGCATGAAAAGAACAATTAAGGTATGTATTACATACTGGTCAACTCCTGTTCCTTCAGTCAAGCAAGAGTTATTTAACGGACTAGTCTAGGTTTTGAACAACTTATAACCTGAATCATTCAACATTTTCTTTTGTAACTGGTAGCAATAAGGAGCACATCAGAGTTTAAATAGGAGAATCTGCATTTCAAAAGGAGTAATTTCAGAAGGACTTTGCTTTGTGACAAAACTGATTTATAATAGCATAACTGTAGAGCCAAACATCATGACTTTGGCCGAACTTTGTTTGGGTGAAAACGAGTCCTTTTCAGAGCGTTGAGAGTTCTATTACCTCTTCAGGTCTCAAAATAGAATTAGAAGACATGGTTTGACATAATGAGTTAAGTGCTGGAAATAAAGCTGTCACAATAAAAAAGCTTATGATGTAAACACTGTTTAACTCCATCTCAACAGTGACAAATTTAGCTCTGGATTAATCAAGCTATTTTCTCATGCTTTCAAATGTACAACCTGTTCATCATTGCACAGATGCCAAAACTTCTTATACTTTATATTTGCCAGTCATCTAAATGAGATGTAAGTAGTTCATAAGATATGTTCTAGTTACAGTAAGAGAGTAAATTTGATCCTTACTTTATTTTCATGTTTCAAATTATTTGTTGAATTGAACTGGTAAAACTTCAGTGCACAGTTTGAATTTTTTAAGGAGAAGAGTTCCAATAATATCACTTTTGAGCAAGATTTAAAGGGAAAGGTGTTACATCTTCATTACACCAAAGTATAAACATTTTTTTAAAAAATATGATAATTCCGAGACTTTCGTGGGCACACTACTTAATACTTTTCATTTCAAGGATTTCTCTACTATTCACAGAAAAAAAAACAAAAACAAAACCACAAAAACCTTCTATTTCATAAATGTGTTATATGTACACAAATATCAAGTCAAACCATTATAGCACATTCAGCTTGCTGCCAAAACGGCTGTGTAATAGTCTGGGTGTTTTCCTTAAGGTGAGGCTGAAATGCCTTTTAGCAAATAAATATAAAATAAAAATTCATTTTAATGCAGATCCAGGTCATTGCAAACCACCCCAATCTGAGTGTAAATAATATTGCTTGGTTGTTTTCTCTTGCATTGGTAGTTTACTCACCCTTTTTTATTGGTTCCACATATATAGGGTCTTGTCTGACACTCAAATTATTTTTTACACACACAGAGCAATAGAGTCAAAACATTTGTCACCCTGTTTTCAAGGAGTTTTACTTTTTATTCTGGATCACCAAGCTCATTCCCTCATTTCATGCCAAGCTTATCCATCCATTGAAACCTTAAACTAAATTTCCATAATGTCCTGTGCTTGGAGCTACCCTGCTAAACTTCTTCAGAAATATCAGCTGCTCCTTTTCTTTCCTGTGTTTGCAATGTAGAAGAATTCAAGCTGGGTTAGGGACTAAAGACAAATGGATTTTTACCTGGAAATTGTGCAGAGTGATGAAACTTTCACTGCATTTATCAAGCAGACATTATGAGACATGTTTACCTGGGTTTTTTATATCATTAGTCTGACAGACTTTTAGGAGATGAAGAATGAACTGGTCCATAAAGTTTTTTAGACTGGTCTTCTTGAGGGAATTTGAGGGTCTCTAGCTTTGATTGGGGTTAATTAGTTTAATAGGTTAAACTGTAAAGACTCTTCTACCTATTATTAAGTGAAAAAAGGGAAACGAGTAAGTCTCCAGGAAGATACTTTCAAAATAAAAGTAGAAGCTGGGGTTATTAACCTGGCTTTTTAACCGACCATAATGTAACTTACAAAAATCTAGCTTCTGCTTTCTAAAAGTTATGATCTAAAATTCAGATAATGCCTTTGAAAAGGAAGAAACGATCAAATTTTGTAGTAAAAATTGTTTGATTTCAGGTGTAGACCCATGAGGTAGCACTGTGGATAGCAGTCTGTAATTTGATCCTCAGTACATTCCAAAATGCCTAACTTCGGCTGTATGAGTAAAAGAATAGATAAAATGACAGTAAGCAGAGATCAGACATACATATCACCCACAAATTTATGAAGAAAGTACTCTTAGAAGCTTTGTATCTTGTCAGGATTAATAGTATAATTTAATGTTTATTGTTTTCTGAATTTGTAGATTAAGTTTGTGGTGTGATGCTTGAATGTATGCTGCTGTTTGGGTTTCCTAAGAGTTACCACACAATATACATAACTCCTGATATAGTAGAGGAGGAATAGACATAAAGAGATATCCATGTTGCTCGAAGCCTAGAACCCGTGTTCTTTCATGTGTATTTGTTTCAGTACAATTAAATAAATAAATAACTCTCAAAATTCACATACTGTAATATTTTTCTTAAGAAGATTTGCAGTAGGTTTTGACATTTTCTTTAAGCTTTTTCTAATTTTTATTGTTTGTGAAAGAAATTCTTCTACAGAATTATGATTATCATTTATTAATAATTAAGTTATATTTCCACTCAACTTTACTTCAACATGAAAAGTGTGTCCTACCTGGGACTGTCAAGCAGGCAGCATGTCAGCCTGCCTTCCTTCCTTCCATCCATCCTTCCATCCACCCATCCATCAATCTTGCCAGTTTCCCCTTCCCTTCCCTTCCTTCTGTCCTTCACATCTTGGGAGATGAACTCTAGATTCATATATAAGGATAGGATATTGCACATGTTAACATCTATATCTGTTCCCCAACATGCATCTTTGGTCTGCTTATGAAAACTGAAATTTTATGAGAAGAATAACTAGTGTAAATGTAAAAGAAAAAAAAAAAAAACAAACCAACCAACCAAACAAAAAAAACCCAAAATAAAACCAAAACCAGACTTATAAGAAAGCCAAAAATGTAATTTTTACACAGTAAAGTAACAACTAGAAAGGAAACTGAGAACACTTGTTCAATAGTACATCCAAGAGTGACTTTTCATGCCTCTGGGAACTTCATAAAATGTTCCAGCTTGCAAGAAGCATAACTGCATGACATGGGAACACAAGAAACTAAACAGCTTTAGTTGAGAGATCAACTAATATTAACACATTCATTTTGGAGTTCACTTTGTCAGTATCAATATGTTCCTTAGAGTACTCTTGCTACCACCCCTGTCTACTTTGTGGTACTTTACTAGCTAGAAGGCAGGAGAGCAGCACCCCTGCAGAGGATACTGATGCTGCTCCGTGGATGGTCAGGCAGAGCGTGCTAATGAACAATGCATCTGGCACTCTCTCCACTGAAGCGTGACCATGTCAGTGTTGTGAGACACGGTGTGCCTCATTATACCCTCCGTGCATGCGCACACACGAGTTTCCAATCCTGCTCTCTTGATTTCAGCTTTTTAAAGCTTGGATGTACTAATCAGATTCCAAGTAACTGGCCTTTGCTTCAGCAATCACTGCCTCAAAAGAAGGAAAGTGACAAGGCGGAATGATCTTTACCATAGGGATGGAGCATGCTATGGAATCTAAAAATGGCACAGCCAGGATGAATAGTATCATTGTACTGGATTTTGCAGACAGTGCCAGTTGCCACAGTCAAAAGGACATTGGAGTAAAGCAGCTAATAAAAGAGAAAGGAGAAGGGGGGAAGAGGTAGTGTTGAAAACGTGGAACTGAGAACATTGAGGCTTAAATGCTTTTTTCTCAGACAATGAACTGTCTGCATCAAAGTTAGTCCAATAACATTTAGCTTTATGCCTGCTTCCACTGTACCTGGTCACTGGATAAATAATGAATAGTGAGTGCAGACAGAGCTTACAAGGGCTCTATTATTCCCACAGTTTAAACTCTTCGTTTAATAGAAAGTACACAGGAGAGGAAAAAAAAAAAGATTCCAAAGGAGCTAAGAAATAAAGACACAATGACAGGACGGAGTGGTAAAAAATACCTTAAAGAAAAAATTGTTTCTGTTCTAGCTTGGTTTATTACATAAATAATTAGTACAATTGCATTCTATAGCATTTTTATCCAAGGAGCTCAAAGCAACTTATAAGCTATTAATTAAAGGTGAAAGTTCCTAAAATGTATTATATGATGTGTGGGAAATACTCCATTAGCTTTCTTTGAAACTTGAGCCCTTAAGTAACATTGCTAAACCTGCAATTTTTAACCCAAATGGCAGACTTTTGCAGGTTGATACCACAGATCATACAGTCGTTTCTAATGCAGCTGCAGATAAGCATCCTGTAAACATTAAGGGGGTGGAAAGAGCACTCTGATTTTATAGGCTTTAACTTAGGCGTGCTTCCATGTATCCTTTTTTTTGGCTTACGAACTTATTCCAAAACTACACCAAAAACAGCACTGGGCAAAAAGTCTGAATCAATGACTCATAATTACCAACTCTATTCAGTTCAGATTTCCTACCTTCTCAGTGTTTCATACCCTCTTTCTTTTCTTCCGTGAATAAACTGTATGTGTATGTAACATATGTGTTTGTGTGCAAGGAAGGGAAAATACCGTTCTTTGTGATAACTGACAACGCAGCTTGTAGCAAACAAAAGTAACACCTCAGGACTTCATGATGAGGACCATATGCTCAAATTAAGCTAAATGTGTTGTCTTCCTGGATTGTGGTATTTCCTCATGCCATCATCTCTGCTTTTGCCAGTTTTCACTGTTTGTCACATCACGGGAAAATCCAGCCCATGTACTGTTTTAGGATATGACAGTGTATCCCTGTAGTTTCATTGTGGCATGCTTAGAAACCTTCTGAATGCCATAAAAATTAACACTGACTGTGTGATTTTGGAGCTCAGGTTTCAGTGAAAATCAAGACAGATTCTTCAGCTGTAGGGACTTAACTTCCTTTCATTACTGTGGGAATGAGGCATGGGAGAATTATTTATGCCTCACAGTGTCTTTGAAAACCTCACCAAACTGACTTACTCTCTTATTTTGAAAGGAAAGCCCATTCCCTCCCCCTTTTACTCTTTGCTAGTCATTCTTTTAGAAAAGGTCTACTGGATAAAACCAAGAGCAATACTGAAGCAGAAAATCATTTTCCCTTTTAAAAGTTCAAAGCTACTTTGACAAGAAAATTCCACTGTTTAAAAAAGAAAAAAAGAGCCGCAACTGGAGAAAATACTGTAAAAAGCTTTACAAAGCCTATAAAGGAAGCAGACAGCTTCTCTTGAAAACAAGTTCACAATTGTTATAATGCATGGACTGTACTGGTGCACATCTAACTCTGTGCAAGTTCTGCGAGCAGATCCCTCTCTTGCCCTTTCAACAAATGTTGTCATTTCCCAAGGAGCGCTATCTCTGCTGCCATCTGCACTGACTCCACGCTGACAGCTCTCCTGTCCCCTCTGAGCATGTGCAGTGCCATTTTGGATACTGTCCTGTGTCCTTCCCTTTGCATCTATTGACAGATCTGAACTCTTACATTATCTCAAGTAGCCGACAGCAGGACCTGCCATTGAAGCAGAGAGGCTGTGTGTATCTGAGCTACTATCATGCAGCCTCTTTATTTGCCCAATGACAGTGTCTTGTGATAAATGTTTCAGAAATGACATTTGAGATGACAGGGGAGGAAAACTCTTAAGTAAGAGACTACAGTGTCTCCTGGGATAAAGTGCTGTTAATCAAGGAGGAATATTTGCAAAGAGATTAGAATGCAGGCCATCCAAAATCAAGGTATTAGAGGTCTCAAAACGCTTCCAATCAAAAAAAACAACAGCCGTTTCAATTAAGAAACTACATAGTTCTGCAAGATTTGCTAGGATTTACCTTATCAAGCAGATTTGGGGAACTTCTAAAGCCAGTGTTAAATTTTGGATTGGGAGGAGCGCCTGTGATACAATGATGTAGGAAAAAAAGAAATAAAAACCATACAATATGGGAAGCAAGGAGTGGTAAAAGAATTAAGTAATTTATCAAAGAGCTGAAGTACAGTAGCTGGCTAATAGCATACGCACACAGAATGTAAGGTTTGATCGTGCCCTTGTGGGGCAACAATAGCTGTATTGTCCCACCAGGTACCTGTATCTTTCTGCAGCACACGCCAATCCTGACTGTTGCTTTAACAGTTTAAGGTTATCTGATCATTTAATTTGGCTTTCCATAAAATAAATACATGAAAAAGTTCAATCTGATATCACTAGTATGTGTGGCAAGTGGGAAGATACTTTGGACAGCTAACAACTCATTCTTAGATGTTTACTTCTATTGTTTCTTATTTCCACCTAGTTTACACACATGCTGCTAGTCAACTGGTCATTCTGGCATTAACAAGCTATTTGTACAATAACTGATTCTTAACACATGAATCATACATTCTTACCACCTTTTTGAAAATGGTATAAACAGGAGGAGTTAATCTGAGATAGAAAGAATACATTAATTAAGAATTGTAATGGCAATGGAAATCAGGGAAAACTGGAGAGGAGGGAAGGGAAACTCATCTTCCAAAAACTGCAGTGTTATATTTCTATTTGCATATGATACCTCAGATCCCTTGGCAGAGGTTAACAGGAGAGAGAAAAGCTATGATAATTGGTGTCAATCATGGACAAGATTTCTAAGTGAAAAAAGAAGAAAAAAGTTCTGAAGGGCAGATTAAAAAAAATTTAACATTCCAACCTGGACGAATCAAAAAGGGCTCCTCACAGCCCCAGTGGAGAGTGAGCACAGGAAGGGAGAGCAACTATACTAAAGAAAGGAACAAAAGAAACTCCCTAGGGCAACACAGACCAAATTTAAGAAAGGCCTAGTTAACCGAGACATTGCAGTAGCTAATGAGGAACCTGATTGTTAAATATGCTTTGTTATTTTATCTTTTTTTTTTTTAATCTGTTCCAAATTTTTCAGCTAAATATTCAGTTTTTACTTTTAACTACTCACATTTTTTCCATCAGCTTATCTGATAAGACTGAAAAACCAATGAAACCCTTCAGGAGTGCCCATTGTATCAGCTGATCTGGCCTACTGAGGCAGCACCTCCCACCCCCAGGGAACTGTGGCATGAGAAAGAATGAGGTGCACTTATCTCCCAAGGGGCTGCAGCTTGGGGCTTGAGGATTGCACACATCTAGCTGTAGAAAGAGACTTTATTGTCCGAGAAGACACACACAGGCTGGGATGTCAGCCAGATTCTCTCTAGTGAATCATTAATTTGGTTTTGGTTAAAGCACACTTCTTCAAATTGTGTTTTATTTTGATTTGAAGACATTGAGAGCTGGAGAATCTATTCATATACAAGTGCTGTCCAACCACTTGCAGCTTTCCCAATGGATTTAAGAGCCTTTTATTACCCTCAGTTTTATTCCAGTAAAATTGCATTGTTATTAAAAGACCTCTCTGTATTGCTTTCACCAAGATGTGGTCCAAAACTCTCTCTGCAAGGTATTTCCCAGAGCTCTCATGACATCTTTCTTTACAGTTCTCCTCTGGGCACAGATCCTTCTAGCAAGTGCTGTAGAAACATGGCAACCTCTAGGCTAGAGCAGACTCATGGCAGGACAGTTAGGCCATCATAACCACCTCAGAGACTGGAAGGAGGAAGGGAAAGGGCTGGCAGGGAAATGCCCTTCTTCCCTCCCTGCCAGTCTGGCAGGGACTTGGTATGCAAAGCAAGCTGAATGGCATCCCAGTCTCTTCAACTGCTGTGCACCCTGTGCTTGAAAGTCACCTCCAGCGGAGTTATTCCTTGTTGTTGATGAAGCCCACTTGCTCTGGAGAAACAATAGATCTTTACCTAGTGTCATTATGGAAAATGTCAGGCACAGCAGTCACCACAGAAGGGAGCAGATTTAAGATCAAGGTCATCCAGAAATGACAGCCAGATCAACAGTCCATTCAGGTTTATATGCCAGCTATATTTATTCCAACAGGGTGGACATTTGTACAGGCATTCTGTATTGCTTTGCTCTTAATGAATATTCTGCATGCAGAGTCACTACAGAATCAGCCTCTTATATCAGTTTGAAAAATAATGTACTCTACATCCTTTATTACTCATTTTCCTTTTTGTTCACATGTAACATAATCAAGCACAACCTGTGCTCTGGGAAAACTGTATGTTTTCTGTTAAAAAACAACAACAACAACAAAAAAAACCCCCTATATTTCTGAGCTATCAACAAAGAAAAAAGGGAGGGAGAGAGAGCACCACATGAGGATGGAAGGACTGAAATATGTGAACATCATGAAAAAATATTTGCCTTCTCATAAACAATAAAAGAGAATATTGCCAAGCTTTCCTTACGCAAAATAGTCTACCTTTTGGATGTAGGGTCAGCCTGATGAATTTCACTCCATAAGATAACTGTGCAAATGGATAAGAGCTTGAAAATAGGACTTTGGATGAAAAAGTTTCCTCAACCATATTAAAGTCCCCACTGAAAAGCTTTACTGTCATGGCTCATCACATTAATCTAGTATATACATTTCATTAATATTTTTTTCTTTTACTGTGCAAGACTGATGTGATTCTATCTTTTCTAGTGATTTAGCAAAGCAATTGTGAATTTAGTTTGCAACCATCAAATGGTTCAATTTCAAATTTCTGTTGTACTAGGAAGGCAATATCTGGTTATTACATTGACTTTTCAGCAAGGGGAAAAAAGGTGAAATTAGGTGCAATACTAATTTATTGTTTTGCAAAAGCTAGAGAATTTTTTTTGCCTGCTCCATATTAGAATAAACCAAACAAGGTTTTCATGACAGATCAGAGGGTGGCGGGGGGTGGACAGTAAAGTAACCACATGGCATTTGAAAGATTGTTCTCTATACAACCCATGAATGTCCTTTGAGAAATTATGACTTACCATTAAAATAATATAATCATAATAAATTAATTGCTATGTATGTAATTTTGTCTCAAATTGAGATTAATTCCTATTTTAAGCCTAACTATTTAGTTTGACCCAAGCTGGGTCAAAACATTTCTGTGTGACTCCTCACAAGGAACTTTTTGAATTTTGTCTAATTTTGTTGGATTTTGGGGTGCACATAGCTGATCACAAGTCCCAGCTTCTTTTATTTTATTAAATGTGACTTATATTGTTGACTGTCCAAAAATCAAAATTTCTAATTTCTGAACACTTTATTTCGAGAAAAGAGAATTTGATCTTCTAAGTAGCAGTAAGGAACAGCTAGTCTGGGTTGAAAAGGTTTGTTACAAAGCCTGTTTTGCTTGCAACACAGGAAGTAGAGCAGGGCAATGACAGTGCTTATGCACAGCAAGAAGACCTGAGAGGCAACAAAGAGCTTTTCAAACTCACTATTCAGTTGACAATTCTTTTAGCAAATGATGCAGCTGCACAGATTTTTGAGGGGGGAAGATGATGCAGCAAAAAAGGTCAATGAGGACTGTAACCAACTGTTGAGTCTTATTTAGTGATAAACAAGGAGATACTGATTCTCAGGGGAGAAAACAACATTCTCATTTGATTATAGTGTTGCAAAAAAAGCTTCCCCATAAGGTTTACTGAGATCCAGGATCAAAACCTCATTATTTTCCATAGTTTATTTTTGTTTCAGGATTTTTGAAATGTCTTCTAAAGAGGACCCCCTCTAGCTACAGCTTTCTTCACGTCTGAAGCCAGCTTAGTGATAAAAAATGAAAAATAATGCTTTCTGCAAGGGAACATGATACAAATATTTCCATAATGGATATAAACTAGCATATGCTAGACTTTATTATATTCAGATTTCCTTTCCTGACCTTAGGGGAAAGCATATGACAGCTGACCCAAAGCTCCCACTGGGAAATGGGCTGTTATTTGTATAGCATAAGCACTTCAACACAGGACTTCTGAAGCCAGTACCAGCTAGAAATCACATAGCAACTGCCAATTTCCTTCCTCCTTCCTCTTGCACTGGCTGAAATTCCAACAGGTGGACTTGATGTTGGTTTTCACAGTCAAGGCTGTGGCATGTGGCAGAGTTTAGCAGTCTCATAGGATATGTACAATGTAAAGTTATGCGTTAATAAATGTGCTAGCCCTATTAGCACAGTACTCACACAACCTGTTTGGCTGTACTAAGGACTAGACTTTTTTAATTCTTTCAGAGCTAGCTTAGGAATTCTTGCATGTTTTGCTGTGTCCATTGTTATTACTCTCATCCCAGCAGAGACCAACTGTCATTCAGTAGATAAAAAGCGTGTTTGAATCTGGAGCACATTTTTCTGAGGTGAAGAGGGTAGGTGGGATTTCATCCACAAATAAATCCATTTGAGGATGTTTTATTTCACTAAGGAAACATGAAACGTGATTAAAGCAAAAGGCCAGAACACAGTTCAAGCACTTTTTTTCTTAGATGTTGGGAACACTTTAGCCCTGTTACAATACTCCCAGCCTTCTGCCTTTAAAATAAACTATCATGGGACTCCACAAGACACAGACTTCAATGAAAAGCCATAAGGGTACCTTTCCTTTGTCTGTGACCCTGTTCTTCTTCACCTGACCTGCTATAGCTATTTCCAGGGTTACCCTGTAATCCAGTCCACCTTACAAATAGTGATGGGATGAAAGTAATCCCTTCGTTTCTCGGATCATTTTTAAGCTACTTCATTTCAATGATCCTCATCACAACATTGCCTAAGAAACAGCTAGCATGTGAGAGGCAGCGAATGAGAACGTGAAGGCAGAGACTGCTGAAGACGACCTGGTCCCCAAAGGCTGTACTCTGATGCAGCAGTAGGGGAAGCTGCTACAGCACCTCCACCACCATGGAAGGGCACAGGAACTGAGACAGTGCCCAGAGCTTCCTTTCTTCCTTTACTGAACATGTCCTTTACGTCCCCTTGGATATCTCCTATGAAGGAATGCACCTCTTGTAAAACCTTCTGAAACTTTCTGCTTAACACTTCCTTAATTAGAGCCTTTTGAATTATATTCTTGAGGAAAAGAAAGAACTGCTGAGCTACATTAGGTTCAAGGTGAAAAAATTAATGCATCCTACTCATTGTTATACTTGGAATCAGAATATCTTCTTGCCTTGGCTTCCCTGGTGATTACTATAACTGGCAATTTATTAAAAACTTAGCCTGAGTATGTCTATGCTCCCATGCAACCTGACCTTCAATCAGAATTTCAGACATAATTAAATGCTTCATAAAAAAAACAATTCAAATATTATCTTTAGCCTCAACTTGGGGCCCTACCAGTTATTTTGGTAATCCCACAAGGGAAGAATTGCATTCTGAAAGTGACTTTACCAGGGAGAATTTAAGACTAGCCAAAATAGGGAAAAGCAGAACTGCTCATGCTGAAATAGACCATACATCAGTAAGAAAAAGTCACTGCCACCAAATCCCTCACAATGTTACCACTACACATTAGCTTGTGTATAACCTCCATATGCTTGTGTAAAACATGAATATAAAAACATATTCACCATGTTCACAGTCATTTTTATTCAGTTTTCACAATACCAAATTTGTACAGCAGGCAAACTTGATTTAAAAATAAAAGGTGCTGAGGTCATGAACCAGAGGAAGCAGTACCTGAAGAAATGCTCTGACATACAACAGTCTATAGATATTTTTCCAAAACTCTCCCTCAGCCATTGGAAATACCATCTGCAGCATGTGGTACTTTGTGTCTCTGCCTTTCTCAAAGATCACACAGAAGTCAATATATCATCATATCAAGAGCTGATCAACATGTGTCTTACCTGTCAAGCCTGTCAAGTCCTTCACTTAGTTTTATTACTGCCAGTAATTAGTTAACTAACATTAATTAACTGCCAGTTAGTTTTATTACGTTGACTGTGCAGTCAATGTGTGAAAACAGTAAAAGCGTGAGCTCATTCATGTATGGGTTAAACAATTCTGTTGTGACAACGTTCTGTTTAACTTAAAGACAACTATTCCTCAGAAATCCTTTCCTCAGTTCCTACAGGTCATGAACGTCTTTTATTCTTGGTGTCTGTTGTTGTCTTCGTTGCAGAAAATGAAAACTTCTGAATAATAAAATATAAATATTAGTCAGGTCCAATAGGCTCTCTGTAGCGTAATACTGTGATTTAGTCACTTTTTTAAACCTGTGTTGCAGCCAAGATTCCACACAGTTCCCCAGCTTGGTTTGCCTTTCCCAGGAAAGGGAAAAATGCTGTTTTAAGAGACTCACCAGGACTTTATACAAAACAGTGAACATTTCTGAAGTCACAAGTGCCTTCAATAAGATGCAAACCCTAGATAAAATGTCTGGTTATAAAAAGATATATTTACATATATTTTAATGGCATTTAAAATAATTAAAACAAGAGCACTCATTTATTCAATCAGACTCTAATTTGACTACATGCATATTTTGTGAAAATAGGGAGTTTTTTTATTATTTTTTACCAATAGATGGTGCTAGCAATTTCTGAACTTACTGAAAATATCTGCACCCATTTTACTCAGCTAAGGCCCATAACAATCTTCTGGAACTGCTAGAGAGAAACAGTCTATCCATATGCCAATTAAAGTAGGAAATGCCAACTCACCGATACTCAACATTGTACATATTGAAAAGGCTAGTAGAGCAGCAAAAAGCCATCAGTAACTACCCATTGCAGAACATATACAGTATGCAAATCAGAAATTTGCTGTTCTCACACCTCCAATGTATTTTCAAGATTTCTGGAATAGTCATGTCACGTTCAGCAGTCATTAGGGCACATACTTTTAACAAAAAGGATGCTGGCATCAATCAAATTAGCTCCTCTATCAGTCTTCTACAGAGCACAATGAAAACTTAATGTCTTAAGCCCAAATCCTGCCAAGATTTTGTGCACATGCCTCACTTTACACCCTGGGAATAGTTCTGCCAAAGTCAATCAAGATGTTCACAGCATGTGAAGTTCAGGAAACCTGTGATTGTCCATGAGTTTGGAGGTACATATAGTGTTTGGAGTGCTTGAAACCGACTGTAGTGGCTCTCCATGGAAGTAGACAGATGTCTTCTGCAGCCATTAGGAGAATGCATCCAGCATGGAGCATATTTTTACAATATCCCACCTGCCTTAGGCATGTAGAAAGATCACATTCAAAATTCACTGTTTAATTATTTCAGTTCTGTAGATCAGCTTGTTTTGTATGTGTTCGGAGAAAATATATTCAAGGTCACTAAAAGTGCAGTTTGAAAAAAGAACAAATTAAGAACAGGTAGAAACAATCTTGTTCTCTGTGTTTCCAATTTCCTCTAAAAACTTTGGTATCTGTAAAAAAACCCAAAGAATGTTTCCAATATCTCACTGTTATCAGCTTTGTTTTTCTTATTACTTACAGGCATTCTCAAAATATTTTAAGTTAATTCAAACACCGCTGCTCTTTAGAGGAAAGTTGCAGTCCTGTTCTCCCCAGTTAATTTCCACATGTAGTACACACTTCAGTGTGAACGGTCTTTACACAACATGGAAGTAAGTCCTCTGGAATAATGGCTTTTCACAAAGATGTTGCGGTTTTACAGACCTTGAGCTCCTGGGGATTTTGGTTACCTGCAATTTCCTTCTGTGTAAAGATTAGGAAAAACTGGTGATTTAACAACTTCTGACTCACCTTGAAAAAAATATAAGCAAAAATTAGGAAGAAAGAAGAGGTGTTCCCACTGGAAAATCTATACCATACCTGCTTAGAACCAGTTCCTTCTCCCTTTTCTAAATAAGGATGCCTGTTAGTATCTTATGGAAATTATGGGTCTGAAGGATTACATGGACCACAGGTCTCATCCTGAACAGCCATTTCAATTATTATACTATAAAAGAATAATCTACAGCACAGATTCTCAAAAAGTGACAGAAACAGGAATGCTGACATAAACCTCCAAAAGAGAGTGGGCATCTCATTTTAACTCACAATAAAATAGAACATAGTCAGAGGAGTATTGCAAGTGAGGATAGTAAAACTTCCTCCTGTTATTGTTTAAATCAGTGCCAAAAATCCTACTAACTTCATCAGTGTACAGTCAAGCATTCTGCAGCTCCATCTTTTACTGCTGGTAAGATCATGGCAGGTGTAACCCAACTATTCATCCCACTAGTAAAGAACCTAATGCTAGTATGTGGGCTTAATCAATACTAGTATTTGGGCTTGCATGACATTACTACTTTATAAGCGAAAAGAGGGGATTGAAATGGGATTAATATTTGGGTATTGCCACTATGCACTATGTGATGGATACTGCATCTATAACACCATACATGTTCTTGAATTCTTCTTTGTGGAAGAGAATTTGGGAGAAATGGCAGAATGTATGACCAAGGCCCAATAAATGTTACTATTGGGTTTTAGGGATAGATTGATCAGGAAAGGCTACAGACCTTAGCACTTCTAAGTATTTTGTTAAGTTTCCAGACAATTCCAGTTGCATAATGCCAGCCTACAGATGTTAATAGTCTTTAAAGACCAAGGGAAGACAATATTTTATTACATGTCTCTCTTGCTGAGAGTCATATTAGTGGGAGAAACATTTCAACTCTACAGGAAATATTTTCAAAAAAAAGCTTTTGTGATTGTCTGCTCCTGATGAAATCAGGTTAAAAAGCTAACTGACCTCAATAAAAGGATAATTTCACCAAAAGAAAAAGAACCAAAGAACTTCTTTCACCAAAGAAAAAGAACCCAGAACCCCAAAGAAACATTGTACCAATTACCACACTTGTTTAACTACTACATTTTAATGGTCAAAGTATCCTCCATATCATTTCATAATTTTAGGCTTATTTAGGTTGCAGGCCATCTAGTCCAACCCTCTGCTCAGAATATTTTGGATCAGATCAGATTGCTCAGAGCCTTGGCCAGTCACATCTTGAACAGCTCCAAGGACAGAGATGTCAAGTCTCTTGAACATCAGCCTGAACAAGAAGAATCTACACTTGCAAGCCAGGCCAAGGATGTGATCTACTCATTGAAGTTTTGACTGCAATTACTGGCACAATACCCCAACTCTTCTGTAAAAGGTCATAGCAGAGGTGAGTTGGAGAATTTCTGTTCTGAGACTCTTATTGTAGATGTGGTCTCCAAGGAACTGAGAAGAATCAAGTTCTAAAGAACTCCACATACTGAGAGGGTCATACAGAGAGACTTAGATAGATAGGACTAAAGCATAGGTTTTTGTAGCAACTGTGCAAGTACAAGTAGGTGTCTAAATTCTAGATCAAAGCTAGCCCATAATATTTTTTTTCATGCATGTAATTAAAAATCAAGAAGAATAAGAAAAAGTCTCAGTCTAACAAACTGAAGCATCCTATTTAAAGATCTTTGACTTCCATGTGAAATATTTTAAGGGTTATTAAGGCAAAATTCAATTAACTTAAAACCACCAATACTGTGAAAAGCGTGAATAGGAGGGACACAAGTACCCAAACTGCTTTGGGCACTGATCAGACTTAGAAAGTGTGAACTCTATCAGAAAGCGAAAGATAGGTAGTCAAAAGGCACAGGGAGGCTGGCAGGTTTTTGTCTAACTTGTTCAAATATGGTGTTGTTCTTTTTCAGCGGATAAAAAGCATTCAGACATTCCCACAAAGGAAATTATATTGTATGCCACTTTTTAAATAAGATTAAAAGAGCTACTTTCACCACCAGTGACTGCCATTAATTGGTATGCTGCAAGGGAGCTGACAAATCCCTGGATGGCACATCTATTAAGTGTAGACTGCAATCAGTAAAATAGGTTTTCCAACAAACGACTTGTCAAAGCCTTGACACAAGAATTACTTATGCTTGTAGTCAGTCACTCACTTTCTCCCAGTTCAAATGCTCATCTTCTGCCCCCACACTGGAATCTGAAACACAGTGAAATGTGTTTCTCCATTTTTGCTTGATTAAAGTGCTAATGCATGGATAGAACCAGATCAGTGAGTGCCCTAAGGATGGCACAACAGACTTG
>NW_010555357.1:38881-49509 GCF_000687285.1 Phaethon lepturus | reverse complement strand
GGAATGCATCAACTTTCTGCTTTTCTTTTCTGTGGTAATAGATGTGAAGAGAAAATGTCTTTCAACTGACAGTTCCACCATCCAAGCTTACTAGCCCAGCCTGGCTCCCTTTGATCTTCAGTCTTCCTGGAAATAAAAATCATTATCATGTTACCTAGCAGCAAATGCATATGTTTTATCTGGATAAATCGCTGGTAATATTCAGTGTCACGGCTGCTATTCATTGTAGATGCAAAATGTTCACCTGAGAAACCATTTTTTTTTCAGTATTTTATATTTAAATCTACGCATTCTTTGGCTTAAGTACAGAATTGTAACTCTACTTCTGCATCTGGAGGTATGAGAGGACAAGAATGACCTTTTAACTAAATCGGATAAGTTCTTTCCTAGGATGTATGTGACAACATCTCAGAGTCACTATTTATTCCACCTTGTCACCTGGCTTATACCTGATGGCTATTCATAGAACCATAGAATCACAGAATCATAGAATAGTTTGGGTTGGAAGGGACCTTTAAAGGTCCTGTAGTCCAACCCCCATGCATGCAACAGGGACATCTTCAACTAGACCAGGTTGCTCAGAGCCCCATCCAACCTGAATGTTTTCAGGGATGAGGCATCTACCACCTCTCTGGGCAACCCGGGCCAGTGTTTCACCACCCTCATTGGGAAAAATTTCTCCCTTCTATCGAGTCTAAATCTGCCCTCTTATAGTTTAAAACCATTACCCTTTGTCCTATTGCAACAGGTCCTGCTAAAAAGTCTGTCCCCATCTTTCTTATAAGCCCCCTTTAAGTACTGGAAGGCTGCAATAAGGTCTCCCCAGAGTATTCTCTTCTCCAGGCTGAACAACCCCAACTCTCTCAGCCTGTCCTTATAGGATAGGTGTTCCATGATCCCTCTGATTATTTTGGTGGCCCTCCTCTGGGCCCACTCCAACAAGTCCATGTCTTTCCTGTGCTAATGGCTCCAGAGCTGGACTCAGCATGCAGGCTGGCAGGGTCTCACCAGAACATAGTGGAGGGGCAGAATCACCTCCCTTGACCTGCTGGCCATGCTTCTTTTGATGCAGACCAGGACATAGTTGACCTTCTAGGCTGTGAATGCACCTTGCTGGCTCATGTCCAGCTTTTCATCCACCCGTACCCCCAAATCCTTCTCGGCAGGGCTGCTTTCAATCCTTTCATGCCCCAGCCTGTACTGATACCGGGGGTTGCCCTGACCCAGGTGCAGAACTCTGCACTTGGCCTTGTTGAACCTCATGAGGTTCACATGGGCCCATTCCTTGAGCTTGTCCAGGTCCCTCTGGATGGCATCCCATCCCTCAGGCATGTCAACCGCACCACTCTGGTGTTGTCTGCAAACTTGCTGAGAGTGTACTCTATCCCACTGTCTATGTCATTGATGAAGGTATTAAAGAGTACTGGTCCCAGTACACACCCCTGAGGGACACCACTCATCACCAATCTCTGGATATTAAACCATTGACACTACCCTCTGGATGTGACCATTCAACAAATTCCTCATCCACCCAACAGTCCACCCATCAAATCCATAGCTCTCCAATTTAGAGAAGGATGTTGTGGGGGACCATGCCAAAGGCCTTATAGAAGTCCACATAAATGACATCCATAGCTCTTCCCTTGTCCACTGATGTGGTCACTCCATCCTAGAAGGCCACGAGGTTGGTCAGGAAGGACTTGCCCTTGGTGAAGCCATGCTGGCTGTCTCAAATCACCTTCCAGTCCTCCATGTGCCTTTAACATAGTTTCTAGGTGGATCCGTTCCATGATCTTCCCTGGCACAGTGGTGAGGCTGACAGATCGGTAGTCCCCAGGGTCCTCCTTGCTAACCTTTTTAAAAATTAGTGTAATGTTTCGCTTTTCCAGTCACCAGGGACTTCACCTGACTGCCAGGACTTTTCAAATATCATGGAAAGTGGCTTGGCCATTTCCCTCAGGACTCGGGGATGCATCTCGTCATGTTCCATAGACTTAAGTACCTTCAAGCTCCTTAGGTGGTCTCTAACCTGATCTTCTCCTAGAGTGGGGGGGACTTTGCTCAAGTCCCCATCCTGCAGTCCATCCATTTGAGAGGTGTGCAAAGAGAGGTTGCCAGTAAAAACTGAGTGAAAGATGTTGTTGAGTACCTCAGCCTTCTCCTCATCTATTGTTACCATTTTACCAATCTCGCTCATCAAGGGGGGTACACTTTCTTTCATCTTCCTTTTCTGGATGACATACCCATAGAAGCCCTTCTTATTATTCTTTGTGTCCTTTGTCAAGTTCAGCTCCAGCCTCACCTTGGCTCTCCTGACCCCATCTCTACACAACTGGGTAGTGTCCCTGTAGTCTTCCCAGGATACCTGTCCCTGTTTCCACAGCCTGTGCATTTCCTTCTTGCCCTTTAATTTGCCCAGCAGGTCTCGACTCAGCCATGCTGGTCTCTTGCCTTCCTTTCCTGATTTCTTACACTTGGGGATCGAGAGCTCTTGCGCTCTATGGAAGGCATCCTTAAAGATCTGCCAGCTCTGTTCTGCTCCCTTGTCCCCGAGGGCAGTTTCCCAGGGGGTCCTACTGACTAACTCCCTGAAGAGATGGGAGTTTCCCTAAAACTCAGGTCCTAACTTTACTCTTTGCCTGCCCCATATCCCTCAGGACTGCAAACTCCACCAGTACATAATCCCTGCAGCCCAGGCTGCCTCCAATCTTGACATCACCAATTAGCTCACTTGCGTTGGTGACCAACAGATCCAGTATTGCATCCCCTCTGGTAGGGCTGTCTTTTTACCTGGCTTAAGAAGTTATCCTCCATGTACTCCATGAGTCTCCTGGATTGCCTACAGTTCGCCATCTGCTTTTCCAGCAGATATCATGGTGGTTGAAGTCGCCCAGCAGGACAAGAGCCTGCAAGAACAATGCTTCCTGTAGCTGGATTAAAAAGGGACTATATTCCTGGGACTATGCATTATAACGTAATATAAAATAATAATACACAAGTCTACTCTTAAGAAGGTCTCTGGAGCACTTTGAGGAGACCTTGTAATAACCAATACTAGAGGATGGGAGTCACATCCCCGGAGTTTAACGTCTAATCTCTTACATGCCTCTTGTAAATTGGAGAGACATTCAGAAGATTATTCATTTTAAGATTTCTCTTCAGCTGGTACCAAAAGATAAACCAGATACCTAACCACCACACCATAAAGGCTAGAGAAAATGAACAGCAACCCTAGATAACTATCTTTAAAGCTGGTTGATTTTCACCACTGTGGGGTGGGGACCCAACCCAGGAAACCCTAATGAGGTAGATTTAAAAACTGATTTCACTGGGAATGTCAGCTTTTCCTAGTAAAGTCTCTAACAATTTGTAAGACTTAGGTTTCTTGGGTTCATTTCTAATGTCTTGATTTCATTTTTTCAGACTTTTATTTTCACCAATAACACATACAGCCAGGAAAAGGTTATGATGATTTTTCACTGGCAGACCTTTCTTTCAGCCTGAGAAGCTTTATAAAACAGAAGGAAATGATAAATGAATCACAGTGATTCCTTATGGAATTCTGTCACAAATAAAACTGAAAACTAGGTTCAATTAAACCTCTAGTGGCCATGAATGCTTATTTCCACAATTTTGTCACTAAGTACTCTGTCTTTTGTTGAAAACTGATAATTCTGGAGGGTATTCAGTTTTCTGAACCATTGGAGTTTTACCAGTTTGCTGATGTTTTCCTGTTTGATGTGTGGGTGTAAGATACTTAAGACTTCTGTAAGGATTTTGACTTTTTGTCATGGATTTCCCAATGTAAAAATGAACTCTTCATAATATCAATAAAGCATGTGTTAAATGGATTAAACACTGGCTAACTAACAGTTCCCAAAGTAGTTGTCAAAGGGGAACCATCTCTGAACGATGTTGCTAGCACTGTTTTGCAGTTGTTAGTATTAGACCTGACCCTGTTCAATGTTCCTCTCAGTGGTCTGGAAATAAGTATGAAATCACTGCTTTTCAAATGGTGTATGGATTTGTGGAGTATCAAATAATGGTTGGCTAGGTGTTTATTCCAAGCAATTGAAACTGTTGACTACGTCAGACACTGTCATTAAATAAGTCCTAATGTAGTCAAAGAAACAAGGTCACAGAGACTCTGAAGTAGAGGCTGTATCTCTAGCATCTGCAACTGTATTCTAGAAAACTATCATGGTAGAAAAAAAGCCTGGAGTTCATAGCAGAACTATAACAATTCAACATGAACTGCCTGTGGGAGGCTGAGATAAATCAGGCTAATGAAATCCTTGGTGTTGACTGCCAGGTAGAGGCATGGCCAGTTATACACCTGTTCCTTTTTTAAGCTTGTCCCTATGAGCATTCACTTGATATTTGAAGTTATTACTGGAGTGTTGAACATTTGCACAGCAGAAACTAGACAAGATGTGAATTAACTGTCGCATACTGCTAAATCTAGAGAAGTTCTTTCATTAGAGCAAAACCTAGCAGTGATTTATTTTCACATGTTCATGGTTTGGCAGCAACATGATAAGTGACAGATATCATAGACCTTGTCTTAGAGAAAAAGCTTCAAATAAACACCCCTCACAAACTTTGTCTTTAAAAAAATCTATTCAAATATTCATACAAAAGCCATACATGGTCATGTACCTTCCTTTATTTTGGGGGTAACCTAAGTACTGATAAGTATGTATTATGGCAGCATTGACAGCATTACCATGGCTGTCATGCTTTTGTAAGTTAATCATAAAAGTATCAAGATACCTTGTGTCACAACAGCATTGGTATGTTCTCGACACACATCACGGAGTAGCAGGACAATGTTTATTAGCCCAGGAGACACAAGCTAAATGTTCTCTTTTAGGTAAAAGGTGAATCATAATATTTATTACCTCTTATAATTCATAACACTTATTCCAGATAACAAAATCCCTATTTCTTACAGGCTGAATTCCTTTTCATTTGTATAGTAAAGGGGCAAAAGGCTTCATGGTCAATTACTGGATTTTAATAGAGAAACATCTCTCAGTACTGGAGTGTTTTGCTACATGTGACTTTTTCAAGACTGATACTAGAAGGGTTCCTTCAGCTTTGGTGCCTACTGTTTGAAAAATGTATGAAAAAAGCTTGGAAGAGCAACAAAAGTGATGCAAACACTGGAGAAAATGTACCTCTGAGTGAGAGGATAATTTTTTTTTTATCAAAAGGAAGAACATGTTACATTGTATATCTATATTGTGAATGTATGCTCTTCATAGGGATAAAAAAAAATCTGAAGTGGAAGTCTTTCATTTCATAGAGAAAGTCATTGCTGGAAACCTCTGGAAATTAAAGCTAGTCTACTTTAAATTTAAATGAAACATTTTTTTGTTTTTAAACAAACAGTGATAACATAATGAAAATACACTACCTAGGAAAGGTGCAGAGTTGACATCATTTTGATATCTTTTAACATGTATTAGACAGCCATACATTAGTTAAATATGAGTATTTCATTTATTTAATTTGCATACAGAGGGATAAATGCATGAAGCTATGGGTGGAATAAATGGATGGGTCATGCGGAAGTTCCCAGTAGATTTCTGCACTTGAAATCCATTAAGTTCCTGTGAATCTATGAATTTTAAGCCATGTGAGTTAGAGTAATGGGCAGAATAATATAGCCAGGATTTTAGGAGATAGAGACCCGGCTGAGTGCCAAAGGGAAACGGGAGCTTAGTTCCCTTCATATACACTTGAAAATCCTGTCAATATTATTAAGAGTTTGAACTACTTTGATTTGTGGTCATAAAATGTTTGTGAAATGTTTCTGAAGATTTACATTGTTGAAGTTCCTGAACTCTGTTGCACAGGCCATTAATTCAAACACCTTTAACCTCAAAACACCGGGGTCCAGTCAGTTTAGATCAAGAGGTCAGATGAGTGTATTGATATAAATTTTGTTCTCACCAAGTGTTTGTGCACAGTATACTGGCAGCACACACCTTAGTACGAGCAGACAGCCTGTGAGAGAGGAAACATGACTGGATTTTGCAGATGTGCTGTAGATCAGTGTTATTTACTACTGGAATATTTATTTAGACAAAACTATTCAATGATTAGAAAGGATCTAATGATTCAAAACACATTTTCATTGTATGGCTAATTCCACTTTTTAACTTACACAAGACCTACAATTTATTAGAAACAGTCCTCAAATAAACGTTTCTATGGAAAATAATGGAATGTGAATTTAGAAAAATTTCAGTTTAATCCAAAATAAGAGAGTTAGTCACTTTCTAAAGTTCCATAAAAATTTTCATACGGTGTCATTAATTCTTTCAAGTGTCTCCTCCAAAACTGAGTGATAAATGTAACATTTGTACTTCCATTTTGTGTTTTTTGTTGGGGTGTTTGGGTTTTTTTATTTGTTTTTTTTTGTGGAAGATTCTACATTCCAAGTGCAGTTAAGCTGTCACAGCTACTGGTTTTGCTTTCAGTTAGACTGGTATATGCCAAATAATTGTGACCACAGGAGCTGACCCTGGAATATTCTCTAAACAGTTAGCAGAGAAGAATGGGACTGTTCTTCAAATGCCTTCCTGGTTCTTATCTGGAAAATTTTCTCTTGTTATTAAAGGCAAGATAAACTAAACCATTTTAAGCTCCAAACTGCTGCAGTTGGATGAGAAGTAGGAAGCTGACCTTCAGCTTTGTCGTCTCACTGCTGCACTGCCTTGTGTGGTGGGAACACATTCAGAGCAACAGTCCTGAATGGACACTACCTCTTTGATTAACAGTGCATCTTAGTCCCAATCCTATCCACCCCTCTGCAGCTCTGTCCTTGGAGAAAGTGCTGCTCTGTCCACTTTACATGCTTTTGGAGTGAGCATTGCTGAACTCCCAAACACGATGGCACTGTTCTTGGCTGCAAAAAGGACGCAGGGGAAGCAGCAGCACAAGTGAGTTAGTTGCAGAAAGCTTTATCTCATTTTCATCTATGTCTCTTCTACATTGATGTTCTTCCTATCATTTAACCCTATAATTTTAAACAATATGTTTGGAGTTTGTTGAACTTTTTGTTTATTTATTCTGTGTTTTCACAGCAGCAAAACACTGGGATATAGGTGGTGCCACAGCAGGGTACTCAGTAATGTAAAGTGCATAAATAAAAATGAGCAAAGAGCACTGGGGACTTAAAGTAGATCTCACGGTTGCTCTGGTTAAAAACTTAAACTTGTAGGCATGCACAACGTTATGGGATTTTCCTAAAAGGAAAATCAAGAAATAATTTAATTCAAACCCAGTCCTTCTACCCATTCCAATTCAAATTACACTTCCTCATAAAAAGAAAACACCTTCAAGGAAAAAGGCAAAGCAAGTGGGAAATATTGTTCTTTTCCATACCAACAAAAAACTGCTCTTAAAAAAATTGTTGCTTGTAGAGATGTTACTTTTCTACATGTAATATTAGCAGTAATCACTTACACTGTCATCTGTTTTTAACTGACAGATCCAGGGTGACTTCATTGTTTTACAGAGGCTTTTTTCCACTTGAATGGTAATGGCACTGTATAAATTCTTGATTACATTTTCTTGCTTTTTTGACATTGTGTTCTGTATTTGTCATTTGTATACATACATATGTAAACAGCTTCATGGTAAATTCTATTTACTGACTCATCTTGAGTGACCCATAATGTCTCTGATTGCAGGATATGGTACTATTTGGAAAGGCATATGAATTTAATACGGCCACTTGTCCCAGAAATTACTACAGTCTTTAGAGAAAAAAGGTAGAGGGAATATAAGAATTTGGAGTTGATATGAAAATATAGGAAGAAGGCAATCAAAAAGATGAATAATAAGGCACATCAGACCAACTCTGAAAAACATGCTTATCAGTTATATTAATAGTACAAGTAAATATTTCCCTTTTTTTCATATAGATAAATACACTCATGTTATACGCTTACTTCAATGGACAGCTCTGAATTCTCAAGGGGCTGGAAGCTGTGGAGCATCAGAGTGCTGCTTCCATGAAATACCATGGCCAACGGTCACCAGAAGCTCATGTGGTCATTTACACTTGTGTGAAACAGGAGTAAAATGTTATATGATCACAGGTTAGCAGAGGACCAGGTGCCAACAGACAGTGGTAAGAGGAAAAAAAATGTTCCTCTTTGTTTGGAGGGACGTCTTTTGGTTCACAGTCTCAGACACAGACACCTTCTAGGTTATTCCCAACTTTGTCTGTCAGCTGTTGACTCCTGAGGTAATGACTTCTCAGGTAAATGAATCCTTGAAATACTCAGAAAAGCCCAGACTGTCATCTGTCCTTAACCAGCATTGATTGTGACTGTAACTACCACTCATGCCTTGGATTGGCAATTAGCTGTTTTAAAAATACTCTACATGTACTTCTGGAAAATGCAAGAACTTCATTAGAAACACTGCTTTCTTCTACTTCCCCCTCCCCCACGAAGTGATCAGAAAGCTAATGAGGAACAAGCTACATCTTCCTGTACCCACCAACAAACATCTTAAGTTCCGTTCCCACTGACTTTTTTATCTGGCTAAGTTTTGTGTAATTAATTCTATAGCCCCATGATTTATTAATTTGTTTCCATTTGAACATACATGTACAAGGGTGTGTCCATTTGGCAAAATGAGAGGCTACCCTTTTGAACACTGTGGGATTAAAGAGAACAACAAATTTAGCAAGACGAGCATTTGATCTTAGAAGGTATCTTTTGGTCATGAAATACATATGAGATTTTTTTGGAGGCCTAACTGGGATTCTTGGAAATTAAGTGGTGAATGTGGTTTAACTTATTTTTCAGACTGCCTGCCTCTGTTCAGTATTGGATCTTCTATAAAGTAGATTTAAATGGGAAGAGGAACAATGAAGTTCTCTTGTCTTTCCTTTTTTTGTGTGAAATTCAAAATTTTAAATTATACATTCCCACATTCCAATAAAATATTGAGTTTCCATTTTTGGGAAAGTCTCATTATGTTATTTCTATTTTATTACCAGAGCAAGGGAAAAAAAACCCAAAACAACCCCAGAAGAAACAAAAATCCATCCCCCCACCCCCTCCACCAAGCAGAGTAATACCACCCTGTTTTACTCCTATTCTGAAATAATAAAGGGGTGTCAGAAACCTGCCTGAAAACACAGACTTTTCTTCCCTGTCTGAATTTGAAGCTAAATCTTACAGAGTTCTGCAAAATGTCATCCACCTCTCATCTTAATATCTTTGTAAAGTTGTTAACAGGGACAGTGTGCAATCATATCATCAATAAGAAATGAATGGCATCTAGTTCTGCCCTACTTCCATGGCACTCAGCAAGATCGGTGCCTTCAGAACTAATGTCCTTTGAAACCAAACCTGAATCAGTGAGACAGGAAGTTGACAGGAAAAAGTGGATCTTTTTCTTTCTTCTTCTGTTAATTGGCATTATATTACCTCCTGTCAGAGACATGCTGGTCATGCACAGCTTAAGTTCTTCTTTGGGCCACTCAACTGTGCTAGCTACCCAAAGCCACAAGACTGAAAAGACTTCATGCAAGAAAAGGGTAAATCAACAATGACATACCACAGGTGGGGAGCTACAGATATTTATTAATCTATTACCTCTGTATTTGATCAATGTATATACCCTGACCATAAAAATAAATTCATGACACTGGGATTGTCCTTTTGAGTGTTTAACACACATAAAGAGCTTGGCTTTCTTTAGTTTATGTAGTTGCCTCCTCAGTTCTGAGCCCTTTGACTAAAGTTACCATATTTACATTATTTTATATGCTAGGAAAAAAGAGTGATCAAAGATTTAAACCATCTAATGAGATAGGACTGCTGTTTTTTCTCCCATTCATCCTTTCATTGGTTACCTTTTATACTTAACTTCAGAAAACAGAGTGAGAGACATTTCTGTATGGAGAAAAAGTAGAAGCATTGTAAAGTTGAAGGCTGTATCTGTATCTTTAACTGAGGAATAAGGGTATAGCTCCAATGACGCTGTCCTACCTTGTTCTTGTGAAGACATTTATGATGCATGTGATCAGATCTACTATAGATCAAATCAGGAGAATATCTTTAGGACACAGTAATGCAGCTTCTTCTCTTGATTCTTTTGGTTATGGTTTGTTTGCTATAGGTGCTGGTTGTTATAAGGTGTCAACATCCCATTAGATTCTCTCTGACTTGATATGATTATTTTATGGCCTTCATCACTGTCCCAATAATTTGTCCAGTCTGATTATTTTGGACTACCAGCCTGTGAGTTTGCTATTAAGAAAAAAATAGGGGCAGGAAAAAAAAAGCAGTCAAATAAGAGTCCTTTTCTGGGTACCTTACTGATTCCTATTGGTAAATACATAAAACATTTGCAAATTACAGAAATGCTTCATCAACCTTTTTGAGACATTGACAGAATTACATTAACAGTTTTCATTTTTTTCATATTATTGTATCTTTTCCCTAGTCTATGGCAGATGTATATGGTATCAGGACTAATGGATGCATTTATGAGTATAATTGGATGCACCTTTAGTAACTGGGGAAAAATGTATAGTAAAATATAAAATGCAAATATTCCATGATATAGTGCTGTGACAATGAGTCTTCTTGTCC